>NW_025954340.1:0-62034 GCF_022376455.1 Epithele typhae | reverse complement strand
ACAATCCCCCAGGAACGTGGGCACTTCATTATGCTGATACCCACCACGTTTTCATTGTAGAAAAGCCTGGTTGGGTTCTAACAATCACAAGCATGCCTGTGTTGTAATAACAGGCAGATGACGCAGAGTTATTACAGTGATCTTTCAGGCTGTCATAAGCAAATTCTGTAATGACAGGAGCCTCTCTGGCTGTAATAAGTGAATTCTCCAATGACAGGGACCCCTCTGTGTTGTTATAAGTGAAATCTGTAATGACAGAGACCCCTCTGGGCTGTTATAAGCCTTATTCTTAATGACAGCACCCTCCCAGAGCTTGTATAAGTGACGTACTTTATAACAAAAGCCTCTCAAGCTGTAATAAGCCTCATTCTTAATCACAGCACCCTGCTAGAGCTGTAATAAGCCTTGTTAGTAATGACAGGGCGACACCTAGGCTGTTATAAGTGACGTACTTTATGACAAAAGTCTTCTAGCCTTGTAATAAGCTGATATTCTAATGACAGTACCTTCCCAGAGGTGTAATAAGCCCCATTTATAATGAAAAAGCAACCCCAGTGCTGTAATAACCCACATAAGGTACTGTCTAGCTATTAATAGCCTTATATTGTGGCTGGCCTGGCTGGCCATTAATACCTGGCATACGGGTACTCTACCCTACCCTGCAGCCCCCAATTGGGTGAATAGTAGCTGCCTACAAGACAGTTATCAATAGTGGCGGGTAGCAGCACGTTCCTGCAGCCAGAATAGGGTGCAATAGCTGGTTCCTGCACATAAACGGTAGGGGTTGCACAGCTGGGTGGGGTGGGAAAACGGCCAGGCACTATATATATATCGAAAGGAGCATCATGTAGCTTTCAAACACATCCAAGAGCATGCCATTTGGAGCAGTATCAGCAGAGATACAGATGTACCCCTGTTTTTGCCGATAGGCACATCCACTAGAATTGGTAATTGTGGATGGATCCCCTCCGTTCTTCTTTCATAGTGTGTGGTTCTCTCTCCAATAGACGGGATTGAAGTCCGATCTGAAAAATATGCACACAATCTAGATTAGATCACTGATTACGCTTCAGCCACAGCACTTTTGATGGCTTGATATCTCTGCACCACATTCCCCGATAAGCATTTGGTTTGTTGCAGTCTCTTACATGCTCATATGCAAATACGCTCTGGGTGTCATTTAGACGTGAAACACTCTGGACATGTCCCTGCGCATCTGTGCACGTTCAACACCCCTTCATTCATAGCTCCACAACCACTGCTCATATTGCCAAGCATCTTGCTGTGTTATATTTAAAATCTACCGCCTAACCTGCTCCCATTGTCAAAATCGTCATCAGGATGTATTTTAAACATATCTGTTCTTATCTTTATTCCCATCAATTCCTGTTCCTATCTTCACCATATCGTCTGATAACATTGGACATAACCGATCTGAATTACTCTTCACTTCACGTATTAAACACATCAACAATCATGAGATTTGGTCAGGAACTCAAGAAGATATGGCATCTGCAGTAGCAACAGGGTGCACTTTTGCTTCGCAGCTACACCTCCCACTTCACACAACCATGCAATTGGGCCCACACAGACATTGATATGGTGTAATGACACATGGAACATGTTTGTGTATACTACTAAACTCAATAGAGCATAACTGCCACACTTGGGGGTGAGTATACCACTGGATGCTTGCATGTATGGGTGTTATGTGAAGAGGTTTTATGCCACACTGTGCAGCTCAGTATTGCATTCCAGGCCCTGATGTGACATCTCAGCCAATTCTTGGCCGATCAACAAGATTATTTTTGCATCTTGAAGCTGTGTTCTATCTGAGTTCAGATTAACTACATATACCACTATCAGACCAGCGAGTAGCCTCAGATCAGGAGGTAAACTGAAGGTGAGATATGGGTTTACCAAGACTATCAGATATGCGATAAGAGATTTTGAACCTGATTTCGGCTCCGCTTTACAATGCTGAATGATTGCAGCAAACAGCATGGTGATTGGGGCTGCAGTTGTGGAGCTATGAATGAAGGGGTGTTGAACGTGCACAGATGCGCAGGGACATGTCCAGAGTGTTTCACGTCTAAATGACACCCAGAGCGTATTTGCATATGAGCATGTAAGAGACTGCAACAAACCAAATGCTTATCGGGGAATGTGGTGCAGAGATATCAAGCCATCAAAAGTGCTGTGGCTGAAGCGTAATCAGTGATCTAATCTAGATTGTGTGCATATTTTTCAGATCGGACTTCAATCCCGTCTATTGGAGAGAGAACCACACACTATGAAAGAAGAACGGAGGGGATCCATCCACAATTACCAATTCTAGTGGATGTGCCTATCGGCAAAAACAGGGGTACATCTGTATCTCTGCTGATACTGCTCCAAATGGCATGCTCTTGGATGTGTTTGAAAGCTACATGATGCTCCTTTCGATATATATATAGTGCCTGGCCGTTTTCCCACCCCACCCAGCTGTGCAACCCCTACCGTTTATGTGCAGGAACCAGCTATTGCACCCTATTCTGGCTGCAGGAACGTGCTGCTACCCGCCACTATTGATAACTGTCTTGTAGGCAGCTACTATTCACCCAATTGGGGGCTGCAGGGTAGGGTAGAGTACCCGTATGCCAGGTATTAATGGCCAGCCAGGCCAGCCACAATATAAGGCTATTAATAGCTAGACAGTACCTTATGTGGGTTATTACAGCACTGGGGTTGCTTTTTCATTATAAATGGGGCTTATTACACCTCTGGGAAGGTACTGTCATTAGAATATCAGCTTATTACAAGGCTAGAAGACTTTTGTCATAAAGTACGTCACTTATAACAGCCTAGGTGTCGCCCTGTCATTACTAACAAGGCTTATTACAGCTCTAGCAGGGTGCTGTGATTAAGAATGAGGCTTATTACAGCTTGAGAGGCTTTTGTTATAAAGTACGTCACTTATACAAGCTCTGGGAGGGTGCTGTCATTAAGAATAAGGCTTATAACAGCCCAGAGGGGTCTCTGTCATTACAGATTTCACTTATAACAACACAGAGGGGTCCCTGTCATTGGAGAATTCACTTATTACAGCCCAGAGAGGCTCCTGTCATTACAGAATTTGCTTATGACAGCCTGAAAGATCACTGTAATAACTCTGCGTCATCTGCCTGTTATTACAACACAGGCATGCTTGTGATTGTTAGAACCCAACCAGGCTTTTCTACAATGAAAACGTGGTGGGTATCAGCATAATGAAGTGCCCACGTTCCTGGGGGATTGTATTACATTAGTGGTAACCACAGGTGGGACGAAATAGGTAAGATAGCACGTACATGCCGTCGTACGGGTAGTATGTGTACTTGTCGTGCAACAATTCAGCCTCCGTCGGAGCATCAGACCTAGACAGTGTCAACTCATTGACCCACAGAGGTTGTAGTAAGAGTAACGTACCGTAATATCTTCGCGTTCTTAGCAGTGTACCCGAAGGAAGCGATGTTGTAGTCCTCCACACACGTATCCATCTTCAGTTCCTCCGTGTGGACATACCGACGGACAAACGAATCTAAGGCTGTTTGCGGATCGATCCACGGATGATCCGGATCCGAACCCACGGATCAAGTGACTTCCGGGGGCTTGATCCGGATCCGCACGGATCAGAGCCGCTGGAAGAGCCGGAGCCACGGCTCCGACTCCGGCTCATCCGTGGATCGACCCACAGATCCACACATGTAATGTACCTTTCAAAAGATATATTGATGGTATGTTAAAGCTAATGTACTATCATTACAGGCTAAGCGGGGCGAGGGCATAGTGGGGGACACGGGGGACGAGGGGGACGCGGGGGACGCGAGCGTGACGCAGGGGAGGCGGGCGACGCGAGCGTGACGCAGGGGAGGCGGGCGACGCGAGCGTGACGCAGGGGAGGCGGGCGACGCGGCTGGCGATGTAGACGAGACGGGCGAGACACAAGGGACGTGGTAGACGCGGGGGCAAGGCGAGTGCAAGGCGAGGGCATGGAAGTTGACGCGGGCGTGGAGGATGACACGGGGGCGACGTGGGCGGGGGCGACGCGGAGAAAGCGGGTGTTGTGGTGACCGCACGGGAGACGCGGTGCAGGTGGGCGAGGTGGGTGACAGTGGAGTAGGCGGACAAGGTGGGTGTGGGTGACGCGGGCGAGGTGGTGGGTGACGCGGGCGAGGTGGTGGGCGACGCGGGAAATGCTGGCGACGCGGGCGCGACGCGTGCGGGCACAGGTGGGCGACGCGTGGGCAGGTGGGTGGCGTGGACAACGCGGGAATAGGAGACGGGCGACGCGGGCGAGGAGGTTGAGGGTGAGACGGGTGAGGGTGAGATGGAGTTGACGCGGGGGGGGGAGGGCAAGGCGTGTGGCGCAGGCGACGTCCTGAGGCGACGTGGCTGAGGTCCGAGGCAGAGAGAGGGGCGAGACAGCAGACGACGCGGATAACGCGAGGTAGGAGGGTGGACGGCGCCATGGCGGACGACGCGAAGAGCGGAGGGTGCGAGGGTGGACGGCGCCAGGAGCGCGAGGTGGACGAGGAAGGGGCGACGGGGGGCGGCGAGGGGGCGAGACGGGCTGGGGCGAGGTGGCGAGGTGGACAAGCGCAACGCGGATGAGCGCGAGCGCGAGCTGGCCAAGGCGTAGTTGGCACGGCCGGAACCTGGTAGGGGGAGGCAATGCGTGGAGCAGTGCGGGCGGGGGGAACTCACCAGAGGAGATCTGGGCCGCGGGAGCTCACCGCGACCCCACAGAACGGCCGCGCGCGCGCGCGCGAGATGACGCGAGGCGGGCGATGGTGAGACGGTCAAGGGCGCAGCGGGAGACATGGGGGCGACCGAAGGCGACGCGGACAAGGGCGACGCGGGGGCGACCGAGGGCGGCACAGACGAGGGCGACGTGGAGGCGAGGGTGAGCGAGGGTGTGGTGGACGACTCGGGGCAGCGAGCGCCGCGGGCGACACGGGGCTTATGGGCTTGTGGGCTTGTGGGCTTGAGGGCGAGGGCGAGGGTGATGCGGGCGAGGGATGAGGCGGCGAGGGCGTGGCGGAGAGGAGGGCGCCGGCGGGCGCGAGCGCGGAGAGCGCGGAGGGCGCAGAGGGTGGAGGGCGCGAGGTCAGAGGAGAGCGTGGACTTAGGTTAGCGCAGGGAGCATAGGGGGCGGTGAGGACTCACCAAATGAGATCGGGGTCGCGGGAGCTCACCGCGACCCCATGAAGATCCCCCCATGCCTGATAACAGCCTCGCGCGCGCACGCGATGACGCTGCGTGGACGCAGGGAGTGCGTGAGGGGCTGGAGAGGAGGACGGGCAAGAACACGCGCGAGACGCCGCGTTCGAATCCGAACATAGCCCGATCGGGACGGATTCCCGCATGCAGACGCCAGACGCGGGCGCCAAACACCCTGGAAGTGAACATAGGCCATGTTTTGTCTATTACTCGGTCAATTCTTGGCCAAATCACACAAGGATAATATCGTTAGAACGACGCTTCAAATGGATATTGAATAGTATCGGTTTTATAGTACATAAATACAAATATGAGCTATCACTCAAGAATCTGCGGATAATCCGTGGATCGAGCCGTAGATCCGCCAAATTTCAGCCCCCTCGATCCGGAGCCGCTGGGAGCCGGATCCGGGAAGAGCCGGAGCCGCCCGGCTCATGATCCCCGGCTCACAGCTCCGGATAATCGGCTCATGATCCGCCAAGTGAGCTGGACCTGCAAACAGCCTTAGAACGGAGCGCCCCATGGTGACTTAGAGGGGCGGATGCGGCCGGACTTCAGATTCTCCTCTAAGAACTCGTCGAGTGCGGCTTGTTGCGCGAGATTCATGGGGTACAGCTTGCCGCATTACGGCTCCGCGCCCTCCCTAAGTTCAATAACGTGATTGTAGGGTCGGTGTTCCGGCAACATGTCGAAAGCGCGTTCCTCAAAGACGTGGTGGAAGTCTTGGTACTGCGGGGTCACAATCTCCTCGAACGCGCGGGGGCGCTTCCCGCGGCTCTGCTCGATCGCGATGTCCATGGCTGTGGTAGTGCGCGCGCGGAGTCGCACTGCCTCCTCGCGCTCCGCGCGCGCGCGCAGCCACGCGCGCGTCTGCAGCGCGAACATCCTCTCCCCCTCCTCTAGCATGCGCTCGCATGTGTGCGGACAGCACGAGAACTCGATAGTCTTAGTTTTCCAGTCGATGCGCGGGTTGTGATGTTCGACCCACTCGTACCCGAGGAAGACATCCGACTTGCTGAGATTGGTGATCAAAAATGTCATTCGTTCGAGATGATCCCCGATCTGTACGGAGAGTGTCGCAAAATGCGTGATGCGCCCGCCCGAGTTCACCGTGCCGTCCGCGTTGTACACGTCCACCGCCCGCTCCAGCTCCTGCACCTCGATCCCATGTCTCCGCACGAAGTCGTGATGCAAGCACGACCCGGTACTCCCCGTATCCAACAGCGCCACCGCCTCCACTTGTCTCTCCCTCTCCGGTAGATGTATAGTAAGGGGAACGTCCATCTGTCTGCCGGCGCCTTTAGCACGTACTACTTTGAATAGCTTGGGTCCTTCTAGTGTAATACTAAATACTGTGTTCAACTTTATCTTTTGTGTATCTGCCGCATTCAGACTATTTTTCTGTTGTTTTTGTGATATATTCTCTAGGGAGGAATTAAGCGCAGTAGGCCGCCCGCCGCGCCGCACAAACGCGGACGCCTCCGCGGTGTTACCTACACAAAACCGAGACGACAAATGAGACTCTGCACCGTATCTACTTCGACTATCTATAGTATCGTACATAGCATGAGTTGATTCACGTAGGGAGGGAGAAGCTGAGGAAGCTGATGGGGACGATGATGATGGGAATGATGATGCGCGAGGGGGAATCATAGGGACCGAGACATGAGAACCTGGATAAGAATCAGAAATAGAACAAGGGGACGGAGATGGAGAGGGAGAGATGTTATCTTCTTCGACTTCTTCGACCTCCAGGACGGCATATCGGCTGCATGGGCACGTGCGCGATGCGGTCACGCCAGCCCGTAGCCAAAACCCGCTTGGCGGAGCACCTCGGGCCGCTCTTGAGCGAGACAACGCAGCCCTTCGAGGAGCGCCGCATCAGCCGGCTCCAGCTAGGCCGGTGGGGCCAGGGCTGCGTCCTGTGCCTGGGCCTGCTCCACCCCGCCTTGGTCGGCCTCCTGCTGCCGCAACGCCTGCGCCGGGCCGCCCACCGTGCGTTGCCCACCCCGGTGGAAGACGGCTGGGTGCCACCGGTTGGTGCAGTTGGGCGCGGGGGACATGCGTGGGCGCACGCACACCCGGCAAACGTTGTTCGTGCGCGCGCGATCAATGTCCATCAGCTGTCCGCCACCTCCGAACGTCGTGCCCGTCGCATCCCTGCGCACCGCAGGCGCTAGGGCCACCTGTTGCGTCGGTGCCGCGTTGCGCGCGGGGGCCTGCTGCTGCCACTGCGGACGCACACGGAAGGGTTGCTGCGCGCGACGCCCGCGTCGCTCCATCTCGCGGTCCTGCCGCCACATCGTGTCCATGCTGGTGACGCGCGCGCGCCACTCAAGGTACGTCGCGGGCGCGTGTCCGGGCCCCAGCGCGCGAAGAGGCTCCTTGTAGCGGGCGTTGGTGGCGATCCTGACGAGCTGCATCGGGATCGGGTCATCTGCGTCCAGGCCGGCCAGCCCGAGCGTCGCCTCCCACTCCTGGAAGAAGTCACCTGCTTCGCGTTCACCCTGTTGCAGGGACTGGATGTGTGTGAACGTGTTCGCCTCCGCCATTGTGTCTTGGAAATGATCAGTGAGATGCGCCCAGAACTCTGGAATGTCGATGTCCCATTGATCACCTGTGGTTACCCCAATTGTAATACAATTGCCCAGGAGCCTGCAGAACTGGTTTTGTTAACCCCCACCAGGTGGTCATTGTACTATATCCCCACCAGGGCATTGTAATAAGCCATAAGTCTAATGACAGAACTTCTGCAGCCTTGTAATAAGCCTCGCCACTAATAACAGAAGGCCCCCAGGGCTGTAATAAGTTGATATTCTAATGACAGCACCCTCCCAGGACTGTAATAATCCTTGTTTCTAATGACAGAAGGTCTCCAGAGCTGTAATAAGTCGGAATCTTAATAACAAAGTGTCCCCAGGGCTGTAATAAGCCTCGTCTCTAATGAAAGAAGCCTCCCAGGGCCGTAATAAGTTGGTATTCTAATGACAGAGCATCCCCAGGGTTGTAATTAGCCCCGTTTCTAATGACAGCACCTCCCCAGGGTTGCGATAAGCCCCGTTCCTAATGACAGAAGCCCCCCAGGGTTGTAATAAGTCGATATTCTAATGAAAAAGTGTTCCTAGGGTTGTAATAGGCCCTGTTTCTAATCACAGAACCTTCCCAGGGCTGTGATAAGTTGATACCCTAATGACAACAGCCCCCCAGGCTTGTAATAGGTCTCGTTTGTAATGACAGAACATCCCCAGGGTTGTAATAACTCACGTCAGGTACTATCCAGCTATTAATAGCCTCATATCGTGGCTGGCCTGGCCAGCTATTAATACCTGGTATACAGGTACCCTACCCTGCCCTGCAGCCCCCAATTGGGTAAATAGCAGCTGCCTACAAGATAGCTATCAATAGCAGTGGATAGCAGCAGGTTCCTGCAGCTGGAATAGGGTGCAGTAGCTGGTTCCCGCATGTAAATAGTGGGGGTTGCACAGCTGGGCAGGGTGGGAAAACAACCAGACACTGTGTATGGATCAAAAGAGGCATCGTATAGCTTCTAAACGCATCCAAGAGCATGCCATTCGGAGCAGTATTGGCGGAGATACGGGTGTACCCCCGTTTTTGTCGATGGGCACATCCACTAGAATTGGGAATTGTGGATGGATCCCCTCCGTTCTTTTGCATGGTGTGTGGTTCTCTCTCCAATAGATGGGATTGAAGTCCGATCGCGAAACGATGCACACAATCTGGATTAGATTGCCGATTACGCTTCAGCCACAGCACTTTTGATGGCTTGATATCTCTGCACCACATCCCCCGATAAGCATTTGGTTTTTTGCAGTCTCTTACATCAATGTATGAAGACACACTCTGGGTATTATCTGGACATGAAACACTCTAAACATGTCCCTGCGCATCTGTGCACGTTCAACACCACTTCATTCATAGCCCCACAACCTTTGCTCTGATCGCCATGCTGCTTGCTGCAACCATTCGGCATTGTAAAGCTGAACCGAAATCATGTTTCGAATCTTTTATCGCACATCTGATAGCTTTGGTAAACCCATATCTCACCTTCAGTTTACCCCCTGATCGGAGGCAACTTGTCAGTGTGATAGCAGCACATGTATCTGATCTGAACTCAGATAGAACACAGCTTCAAGACGCAAAAAGAATCTTGTTGATCGGCCAAGAATTGGCTGAGATGTCACAGCAGGGCCTGGAATGCAGTACTGAGCTGCAAAGTGTGGCATGAAACCT
The DNA here is from genome assembly GCF_022376455.1 of Epithele typhae. Taxonomy (NCBI): domain Eukaryota; kingdom Fungi; phylum Basidiomycota; class Agaricomycetes; order Polyporales; family Epitheliaceae; genus Epithele; species Epithele typhae. The sequence continues at coordinate 52,542 of NW_025954340.1, read as the reverse complement.
TTACACATAACACCCACATATGCAGGCATGAAGTGATGTACTTACCCCCCAATCTGGCAGTGATGCTCAATCGAGTTCAATAGCATACTCAAACATGTTCCATGAGTCATTACACCATTTCAATGGCTGTGTAGGCCCAATTGCAGGTTTGTGTGAAGTGAGAGGTGCAGCTATGAAGCAAAAGTGCACCCTGTTTCTACTACAGATGCTATATCTTCCTGAGTTCCTAACCAAATTTCATGATTCTTGCTGTGTTAGATACACAACGCAGAGCGCGATCCAGATCTGTAAGGTTCTATGTTATCAGATGATATGTCATAGCCCGGAAAAGGAATTGATGGGAAGAAATATAAGGAGAGATATGTCTGAAGTGTATGCTGATAACAGTTTCGAGAGTAATATCCGTTTAGGCAGTAAAGAATGAACATACTGCAGCAAGCAGCATGGCGATCAGAGCAATGGTTGTGGAGCTATGAATGAAGTCTACAGTGATGATTCGCCAGGTGCATCTGTTGTGACAGCCTATCAGCAGGTGCGGATGCATCTGGTGCCGGCCGGCCCGGTCACGCTCGACACCGCCTTCCCCAAGCGCGCTCGCGCACCCCTGGGTGCGACACTGTCCCGAGATGTCCGGACACCGGCGCCTCAGGCGCTGCCACCTGAGCTCGCTGTCTCTGACAGTGAGCTCGCCTCCCTATTTGTTTCACACCACATCTTTTATATGATTAGTGATAGAAATATATTTATTAGTAAACTACTACATAGGTGCACTAGTAAGTAATACCACGCCCCGCGACAACGCGGAGGCAGACGTAGAGGCGGGGACAACGCAGAGGAGGAGGAGGGCGACATGGGCGATGTGAACACGGGAGACGCGGAGGCGGGCGACGCAAAGGCAAGCGAGGCGACGCGGAGGGCTCGCGGGGGGAGGTGAAGGGCCAAGACGAGGCGGAGCAGGTGGTGGGCAACGCGGGCAATGCGAAGGGGGAGGAGGCGCAGAGCAGCGAGGGCGGGCGATGCGAGCGGAAGCACCTGTGGTCACCACGGCTGTATTACAATGCCCCAGGTACATGGGAATAAGCTTTTGCTATTCCTGAGGGTGTTGTTATTGTAACAAACGTGGTGAGGTCTTTAACAATAACAACGCAAGGGGGTCTTGTAATAACTGGTGCTGAGGCTGTTAAAAGCAACGTGGGGTTGTTAAAACTGGCGTAGGGTTGTTAAAACTGACGTGGGGCTGTAAAAAAGGGTGCAGGGCTGTCAAAAAGGGTGCTGGGTTGTTAAAACCGATGTGGGGCTGTTAAAACCGACGTGGGGCTGTTAAAATCGACGTGGGGCTGTTAAAAAAGATGCTGGGTTGTTAAAATCGACGTGGGGCTGTAAAAAAGGGTGCAGGGCTGTTAAAACTGACGTAGGGTTGTTAAAACTGACGTGGGGTTGTTAAAATTGACGTGGGGCTGTAAAAAAAGGATGCAGGGCTGTTAAAACCAACGTGGGGGTATTACAAAACGTGCCAGCTTGTTATAAGTGACGTGGAGATATTACAGAATGTGCCAGCCTGTAATAACTGACGTAGAAGTATTACAGAACATGCTAGGCTGTAATAACTAACACCAGGGTCCCACTGGGACCTACCTAGCTATAAATAGCCTGGTTCAGGTACTGCTACAGATGGGCATTCTGGCAGGTATAGTGGGCTGGAATTGGGGATAAATGGTTAGCTAGAGATGAGTATGGCTAAAAGGATACGTTTGGGCTGGTATAAGCAGCTGGAATGGGGAGCAGTAGCTAGTATTTACCAGTAAATGGGCAGCCTGGGGTGCAGCACAGGGTGGGGAAATCGTCAGGCACTAGTTATTTATCAAAAGAGGCACCTAATAGCTTTCTAACAAATCCAAGATCATGTTGATTGGAGCAGTATTGGTGGAGATACAGATGTACCCCCGTTTTGGCCGATAGGAGCATCTGCTAGAATCAGAACTGGTGGATGGAATCCCTTGGTTCTTGTTGTATACCGTGTGGATTGCCTCCCAATGAGTGGGGTCGAAATCCGATCGGAGAAAAACCCCTTCATTACGGAATAGATTGCTGATTACGCTTCAGCCACAGCGCTTTTGATCTCTCGATAGCCACTTCCCATATGCTCCGATAAGTGTTCTTCTTTTTGCAGTCTTTTCCTCTACTCTACGGAAAAGTGTTCTAGGTGTCATTTTAACAAGAACAGCCCTCTGTACCTTCCTGTGCAGCTGTGCACACTTGCAGACCTTTGCCTCACCCCTCCATAACTACCCATTATATCACCATGGTGTCTTCTGTGTCGAATTGGCACTGCTCAAGGGCCCTAAGATATGTAATGAGGCAAAGGTCTGCAAGTGTGCACAGCTGCACAGGAAGGTACAGAGGGCTGTTCTTGTTAAAATGACACCTAGAACACTTTTCCGTAGAGTAGAGGAAAAGACTGCAAAAAGAAGAACACTTATCGGAGCATATGGGAAGTGGCTATCGAGAGATCAAAAGCGCTGTGGCTGAAGCGTAATCAGCAATCTATTCCGTAATGAAGGGGTTTTTCTCCGATCGGATTTCGACCCCACTCATTGGGAGGCAATCCACACGGTATACAACAAGAACCAAGGGATTCCATCCACCAGTTCTGATTCTAGCAGATGCTCCTATCGGCCAAAACGGGGGTACATCTGTATCTCCACCAATACTGCTCCAATCAACATGATCTTGGATTTGTTAGAAAGCTATTAGGTGCCTCTTTTGATAAATAACTAGTGCCTGACGATTTCCCCACCCTGTGCTGCACCCCAGGCTGCCCATTTACTGGTAAATACTAGCTACTGCTCCCCATTCCAGCTGCTTATACCAGCCCAAACGTATCCTTTTAGCCATACTCATCTCTAGCTAACCATTTATCCCCAATTCCAGCCCACTATACCTGCCAGAATGCCCATCTGTAGCAGTACCTGAACCAGGCTATTTATAGCTAGGTAGGTCCCAGTGGGACCCTGGTGTTAGTTATTACAGCCTAGCATGTTCTGTAATACTTCTACGTCAGTTATTACAGGCTGGCACATTCTGTAATATCTCCACGTCACTTATAACAAGCTGGCACGTTTTGTAATACCCCCACGTTGGTTTTAACAGCCCTGCATCCTTTTTTTACAGCCCCACGTCAATTTTAACAACCCCACGTCAGTTTTAACAACCCTACGTCAGTTTTAACAGCCCTGCACCCTTTTTTACAGCCCCACGTCGATTTTAACAACCCAGCATCTTTTTTAACAGCCCCACGTCGATTTTAACAGCCCCACGTCGGTTTTAACAGCCCCACATCGGTTTTAACAACCCAGCACCCTTTTTGACAGCCCTGCACCCTTTTTTACAGCCCCACGTCAGTTTTAACAACCCTACGCCAGTTTTAACAACCCCACGTTGCTTTTAACAGCCTCAGCACCAGTTATTACAAGACCCCCTTGCGTTGTTATTGTTAAAGACCTCACCACGTTTGTTACAATAACAACACCCTCAGGAATAGCAAAAGCTTATTCCCATGTACCTGGGGCATTGTAATACAGCCGTGGTGACCACAGGTGGCAGAAGGACGACGTGGGTGGGGGAGGTAACGTCGGTGGAGGACATGACGTGGGCTGGGACGACACTGAGGAGGGCCGCGTGGGCGGAGGAGGTGGGTGGAGGAGGGTGACGCGGAGGGCTCGCGGGAGGAGGCGGAGGCAGAGGAGGTCAGAGTGGGCGGAAGAGTGCGAGGAGGCGAGTGAGGCGGGCAGAGGCGGGCGATAAGGTGGGCAGCGCGCGCCTGGGTGGACGACGCGGGGGCGGACGGGCCGGAGGAGGTGGGCAACGCGGAGGAGGAGGACACGGAGGAGGGCAGACGCAGAGGTGGGGGGGAGCCTAGCGACGCGCGCGGATGCGGGCGCCAGGTACGCGGACACGGGCAACATGGAGGTGGGTGATGACGCGGAGGTGGCCGACGCGTGTGGAGGAGGTGGGCCGCGGGTGAGGGAGGCGGAGGAGGGTGTGCGGGCGCAGGCACCTGAGGTGTGCAGAGAACAGCACAGAGGTGGGCAACGGGGAGGAGGGCAGCGGCGAGGTGGGCCAGGCGGATGCGGAGATCGAGGTCAAGGCCGGCGGCAGGCCGGATGTACGAAGCCGGAGAGGAGAGGTGGGTGTTGGGAATGCAGGAGGGTGGAGCGGGGGTGTGACGGTCGGCGGCCGGGACGTCACATAGCCTGCCCGCAGGAGAGTCGTAGGCGAGCAGGACGACCGCCGAGCCGTCCGTAGGGCGTAGTCGTAGCAGAGGGTGTGTGTGTGTGTGTTGGTTGCTCAAAAAGTATGTGGAATACAAAATGCAGGTACATAGCGCAAGTCTGAAAGCGGTAGCCGAGATGATTGTAAGGTGCATGACGTAACGTGGACCGTTACAGGGGGACTCACCAAAACAAGGGCCACGGTACATCGCCGCGGCCCCCTAATTCTAATCTCCATGCTGAGAACGTCCGGGTGGACATCCTCGTGCGGTGCGGATGCGGCTGGCAAGGTGGGTGAAGGACGGCAGGGAGGTCGAGGTTGAGAAGGAGGGAGGAGGAGGAGGGGAGTTGAACGGTGTCACCAGGTGACACCGGAGTCCAATAGCAGACAAAGGACGACTGTATAGTCGCTATCGTCTGCCTGGACGGTGGTGGGGGTGGAGCAGGAGGAGGAGGAGGCGGGGGAGGGAGCAAGGACTGCGGGAGGGACGTGTGGTGTGCATCACAGCCACGCGTCGATGCGTGCCACGCGTCCTTGCCGCCCACCGAGGTGCGTCTCCACGGGCGCGCATCACGGATCGCCAGATCCGTCCAGATGCATCCGTAGCTGCCGATAGGCTATCGCAACGGATGCACCAGGGAAATCACCTGTGCTCATGAAGTGGTGTTGAACGTGCACAGATGCGCAGGGACATGTTTAGAGTGTTTCATGTCCAGATAATATCCAGAGTGTGTCTTCATACATTGATGTAAGAGACTGCAAAAAACCAAATGCTTATCGGGGGATGTGGTGCAGAGATATCAAGCTATCAAAAGTGCTGTGGCTGAAGCGTAATCGGCAATCTAATCCAGATTGTGTGCATCGTTTCGCGATCGGACTTCAATCCCATCTATTGGAGAGAGAACCACACCATGCAAAAGAACGGAGGGGATCCATCCATGTAGGTCGCGACCCATTGCTCGACGGCGGGTCCGCGGAAGTAGCTGAGGACGATCCCGATGTATTCTGCGTCCGATTGCGGCGGCTGCACACCCATCATCCTTTGAATCTGGCTGACGAAGCTTCGGAAGTTCGCGCGGGTGCCGTCGAAGTTGTCCGGTTGCGCGACGTGGGGGCGTGGCGCGCACGCGCGCTGTCCCACTCCAAGCATGTGATCGACGAGTTCCCCGAATTGCGCCGCTGACATCATGAGGTTGGTCACAGCCGCTGGTGGCGCTTCTGGTGGTGGCACCGGCGGCGGTGGCGGCGGGTTGGCTTCATTGTAGCCCGGGGGAACCTGGTCGTCATTCATGCTGTCCATCTCGGCCTCGTCGATGTCTTCACTCGCGGATGCAGATTGCAGGGAGCTCTCGTCGCTCTCGGAGGAGGAGTCCTCGGTGGTCTCGGTGGTGGAGTCGTCCGAGGTGACCGGCGTGTCGGGCCGGCTGGCACAGTGATTGACAAGATCTGCTATATTGGGAAATGGGTGGGGAAAGATCTGCTATATTGGGAAATGGGTGGGGAAAGATGACCTTGATGGCTTTGGGACGCGGCACGCTGGTAGGGTTGAGCCCGCTTGAGTTGGCCCACGCGCGATCCGCTTCGTCCGGGGTCGGGGAGCTGGAAGATCCTCCTGGCTTCCGGGGCCTCAACACCCACGCAAAGCCGTGTATGTAGTGTTAGTGTTCGTAGGGCCAATTCGGGGGACCTTTGCAAGCAGAGCGCAGTTGTTAAACCCCCTCCCAGTGACCCGTGGTGAGGTATGTGGAGGCAGATGTTAAGACAGCCCATTCGGCACCCCCCCAACAGTTCACTCTGCAAGCAACGGCCGTCTGTCTACGCGTCACTCAGACACTTATTTACTGCCCTAGAGTACCGTGCAGCTGTGAATCCGCTTAGCCCTGCGGTCCGGGCGGTCGTGAGCTTCAAGTTATGATACGGCTTTACCTGTAGCGGGCGCTGAGCGCGGGAATCTTCCGGGCGAAGCGCACGAAAGGTGGTGGTAAACGTACCAACTTGAAGCTGGGGTGCGTCCCCAGCTCCTGTGGCGTATATATAGGTAGATCAACTACTGTACAGTACCACGAGGAGAATACAAAGGCTGCGATGATGCACGCGTGAGTGGCTGCTCGCGTGTGCTGCCCTTGGCTTGGGCGTGATAATCTACGTGAGACGGTCCGTGAGCGCTCTGAGCGCGCGATGGTCTAGGCGCGCAAAGTGACCGTAACATGGAGAGGCTAGAACATCCATTGCAAGGCGATGTATTTTTGGGTATCTGCCTTTGGCTTCCTGTATTATACATGTCAGCTTATGAAATCTTACTCCACATTTAAGGCTCGAAACAGATCATTACCTGCCAAAACAACAGCAAGGAATCTCCTCCGTTGAACGGTGTGGGGTCTGCCAGATATGGCTCTACCTCTTGTGCAGAAGAGAGGCTTACAGAGCCTTGTCCTGCAGATTGAGAAGACTTCTCTGGGTGAAGCGCAGCATTGAAAAGCTGCCTCACCGCGTCTCTGGACGAGAGCTGTATAGGTTCCTCTTGCATATCGGCTACGCGAACACGCTGCTCGATCTGCAAGGTGGGATGCTCTGTGTGGTGCTCCAGATCACGCTGGTTAACCTAGTGAAGTAAGAGCTATCAGTACTTATGCTAGAATTTAGATAGTAGCATGGGTTAGTGTAGAAGAGACTTACCGCATCTACGAAGCGCCGCTTGGCCTCTACAAAGTCTATTTTGGAGTTTTCATCCAACTTGTAGTACTGGAGCTTGAGTGTAGGGTGCAGAGCTGGTAAAGCAGTGAAAATAGACTCCATCAACAGAATTGTAGTAAGCTTACCCATCGCCACCAAGTAGACGTCGCTTGCCAATCTACAGTAGCTAATCGACAGGAGCATCCGTTACGATAGCCTATCGGCAGGGTGCGGATGCATCCGTCATGCCGGCCGGTTGCTTCACACCGCCTCCCCATGCGGGCGCCACGTCCCCTGTACCCTTGATTGTTTCCCGCTTTCGTGCATGTGCTAGTGCATTATTATGGATGAAAATATATTTATTGTACACTACTACAGGAGGGGATAGGTGGAGGGAGGCAGAGGGCGGTGCGGAGGCGGGGGAGGCGGGCAACACGGAGGTGGAGGAGGGCTCGTGAGAGGAGGCATAGGGCCGGGACGAGGCCGAGGAGGAAGTGGGCAAGATGGGGAGGCGACACAGAGGTGGGCGACGCGGACATAGGCGACGCGGACGCGGAGCAGGGCAGCACAGAGGCGGGCGGCGGGGAGGCAGGCAGCACAGAGGCGGGCGACGCGGGGTCAGGCGGCATGAAGGAGACGGCAAGCGGGGCGTGCGGCATGGACGGGCGGCGCAGGGCAAGCAGCGCAGAGCGAGGAGGACAAGAGCGGCGAGGAGGAGGAGGAGGAGGAGGAGGAGGGCGGCAGCGCGGGTAAGAGCGAGGCGGGCGGAGGTGCGCGGTTTGGCGGAGGCGGGTGACGAGGAGGCGACATGGGCAGAGGAGAGCAACGCGGGCGGAGGAGGGCCGCACGCGCAGAGGAGGGGGCGTGCGGCGTGCACGGAGGAGGCGGATGACGAGGGTAGAGGAGGGCAACGCGGAGAAGGGCAGCGTGGAGGAGGCGGGCAACGCGGAGGCGGGTAACACAGAGGAGGGTGAGGAGGAGGGAAGCGAGAGGCCGATGCGGTGGGCAGCGCGGAGGTGGGCAACGCGTGCGGAAGTGGATGATGCGGAGGCGGGCGAGACGGAGGAGACGAGCAATGCGGAGGGTGACGCAGGCAGAGAGGCGTGCAGGCGCAGGCGGGTGGAGAGTAGCACGGAGGTGGGCGACACGGAGGGGGCGCAGTGGCGAGGTGGACGAGGCGGACGTGGAGGTCGGGGTCGGCGGCAGGCCGGATGGGCGAAGCAGGAGAGGAGAGGTGGGCGTTGGGAGTGCAGAAGGTCGGAGCAGGGGACTCACCAAAACAAGGGCCACGGTACATCGCCGCGGCCCCCAGACTCTGATATCCATCCTGAGGACGTCAGGATGGACGTCCTCATGCAGTGCGGATGTTGTGAGCGCAGCCGGGCAGATGGGTGAGATCGAGGTCGAGGGAGGGTAGTTGAACGGTGTCACCAGGTGACACCGGAGTCCAATAGCAGACGAAGGACAACTGTATAGTCGCTATCGTCTGCCTGGATGGTGGTGGGTGTCGTGGAACGGACTCTGGATGTGCCCTATGTATTATTTTTCGCCTTTTCCTCACCTTTTCTCTGCCTGTTACTATATTGGAAGGTTGTTCCCGCGCTTAAGCGCCCGTATCGCGCACTCACATAGCACTTGCACTTTGTGTCCTAGCCCTCATCTCGACCTCTTGGTCTTTGTGGGCTAGGTGAGTATCTCGATTGCCTGTATGTATGTAGAGCTATGTTAACTTGGTCTTTGTGGGCTGGACATCCCCCGTGTGACTCTAGTTTGTGTCTGCTTTGCGCCTAGTGCCGGCGACGCCTCTGCACCACTACATCGAGGTCATCCAACCTCCATCTCTACCCATCCACATCTCCCTCTCCTCCGATTGGCGTTCGCGGCCCGCTCCCATGTCAGTGGGGGCAGAGCAGGAGTAGGAAGAGGAGGGGCTGGAGGTGGAGGAGAGCAAGGACGGCGGGAGGGACGCGTGGCGTGCATCACAGCCACGCGTCGATGCGCGCCACGCGTCCTTGCCGCCCACCGAGGCGCGTCTCCACGGGCGCGCATCACGGATCACCGGATACATCCACACCCTGCCGATAGGCTGTCGCAACGGATGCTCCCGGCGATTAGCAGCTGCTCTGCCGATGCGATATCCATATACTTAGTCACCTTATCCAGTGCTGCCTGCGCTGCTAAGACAATCACAGGATCGGAAGAGTGCTCTCCGAGATACTCCCAGTTGTGTTGGAGTTCCCAGAAGCACATCAGGACCTTGGAGATTGTGATGTCATGACCGGATAGGGCCTGCTGGAAACGTGACGCCACCTGGATCACAATTAGTGGGAGTGTAGTTGATGCGGGTAAAAGCGGGCATACACTGAGAACCACCAACATCTTGTTGAGGTATTCTCACTGCACTTCTGAGAGTGCCAACTGAGAAAGAGTGTTTTTCGTAGTGCAGAGATCTATCAGTGCCTGCAGGAATTCAGATCTCGTTAGTATTTGAATAAGAAAAACATCAATCTGCAACACACTCACCGACTTGAGCTTGATGGCTCGCTTGACCATAATCTTGGTTGAAGTCCAGCGTGTCTTAGAGTCCTTCAAGATTTGTAGAGGAAGACCGTTTTCACTATATTCAGCCGATTTTTTGATAAACACCTCTCTTAGCTTGATAGAAGCCCTGATCTAGTAAGCCAACAACTTCAGTTAGATCAATAAAACTATTCCTGATAAGACTGACAACTCACTGTGTTGACAAGGTCTCTGAGTTGCTTAAGGACCCCAGCACCATGACGAGATTCCAAGATAGTGATGGCATCACCTGATGAAAGCGTGATTGCATGCGCGAAGCAGCTGTGTACTCTGCATAAATACTCGGACCACCTGAGTCATACAAGAGCTTACTCACAAGAGGCGTCGCTGCTTCTCGTCATAGGTGAGATCTGGATTCTGGATGAGGAACATGGTTCCGAGTGCCCTCATCGCAACTGTGTTGTTGGACGCCCCGTCTGAGGTTCCATTCCTGAGCTGTAGAAGGTTATCAATAACAGAATTGGGAGACGAGCATAACACCCTTGCCTTTCTGAGTATACCAAGCTTACAATATGCAACCGCCAGAGCGTGTCCAATCTGAACGCCGGTGTGACCTTCGTTCATAGGTACAAATGCGATAAGGGCCATCATGGGCTGATATGGGCGCCGGACGAGGACACCATCAATTAGTTTCGGGGGAGGTTCGTGGATCCAGTGCGCTACTACTGCCAAGTAAGACCGATTTATCATATCTGTCCAGATATCGAAACTACAAGAGATCTTCCCAGCCGATTTCTAACAAAATATCAAAACTAATTCCACAACAAGAATATCCAGGACGCACCTGCAGCTGCTGTCCCAGTGTACCAAAGTACTTGTCGACAGTGTTGATGACACGGGCCCGAAGGGTGTCTCGCTTGGGAATGTCTTTGTCCCGGAGATCATTCCGACAAAGCAGGATAATATTTCTGAAGGCCTGGTTCTCCACAACACGGAGAGACTGATAAACGATAGGTTAGTAAGCAGTATGAATACGGTTTACAAGGCCTGCTGCTCTGAGTATCATACCTGATCATCAGACACAATCCATGTCAGTATTGCGTCCACAAGGGCATCGACAGAGAAGCTCGGGCGGCGCTGTTCTTCCTCAGCTATTGGGAGACCGTAAATCTGCAAAGGTGTATGGTCTTGAAACTGCTCACGTTGCTTCCCTGCCAGAAGATCTTAGACGCGTCTGCCGTAGGTTCAATGCCCCTTCTCAGACAGTCTCGATACCAAAGGTCTCCGTGTTCTTTGATAAGGTGAGCCCTGGCCCCATGGGAGCTAGTACCTGAGGCGAAACTCTTTTGTCTAGAGTAGGACAGTGAGCACCGGGTGAATCACCACAAGACATAATACCACTGCACTCACCCGCAATAGCAGCAGACCCTTCTATCTGCAATAGGATCAACCGTGTAAAAGGGCTTAGTATCATCCCATACAGGCTTGGGCTGTGGTGGTGGGCGAGGGTTGGGAGCAAGAACGGCAGCGATGGTGGCAGCAGCGTTGGCACCGGACGAGTCAGCAGTGCGCTGGGGATGTGTGAAACCAGCATAAGGCTGTTCGCGGGTCCGGCTCACTTCGCGGGTCATGAGCCGATTATCTGGAGCCGTGAGCTGGGGATCATGAGCCGGGCGGCTCCGGCTCTCTGCGGCTCTATCCGCGGGTTATCCGCAGATTCTTGAGCAATAGCTCATATTTGTGCGTACCTACTACAGAAGCTGTATCATTCAAAAGCCAATTGAAGCGCCTTTCTAACGATGCCATCTGTGTGTGATTTGGTGGGAATGTGACCGAGATATTGGTACATTACTCACCTGTGGTTACCCCAAATGTAATACAATACCCCAGGAACCTGCAAAACTCGTTTTGCTAATCCCCACCACGTTGTCATTGTACTATATACTCACTAGGGCATTGTAATAGGCCCTAAGTCTAATGAAAGAGCGTCCCCAGCCTTGTAATAAGTCAATATCATAATGAAAAGTGTTCCCAGAGCTGTAATAAGTCACAATTCTAATGAAAGAGCATCCTCAGAGCTGTAATAAGTCAATATTCTAATGACAGGAACCTCCCAGCCTTGTAATAAGTCTATATTCTAATAACAGGGGCCTCCCAGAGTTGTAATAAGCCCCGTTTCTAATGACAGCATGTCCCTAGGGCTGTAATAAGTTAATATCTTAATGAAAAAGTGTTTCCTTCTTTGTAATAAGCCTTGTCTCTAATGAAAAAAGTTCCCCAGGCTTGTAATAAGGCCATATCTTAATGAAAAGAGTTCCCATGCCTGTAATAAGTCAATATCCTAATAACAGCAGCCTCCCAGGGCTGTAATAAGTAGATATCCTAATGACAACAGCCCCCCAGGCTTGTAATAGGTCCCGTTTGTAATGACAGAACATCCCCAGGGTTGTAATAACTCACGTCAGATACTGTCCAGCTATTAATAGCTTCATATCATGGCCGGCCTGGCCAGCTATTAATACCTGGTATACAGGTACCCTACCCTGCCCTGCAGCCCCCCAATTGGGTGAATAGCAGCTGCCTACAAGATAGCTATCAATAGCAGTGGATAGCAGCAGGTTCCTGCAGCTGGAATAGGGTGTAATAGCTGGTTCCCACACGTAAACAGTAGGGGTTGCACAGCTGGGTGGGATAGGAAAATAGCCAGGCACTATATATGGATCAAAAGAGGCATCATGTAGCTTCCAAACGCATCCAAGAGCATGCCATTCGGAGCAGTATTGGTGGAGATGCAGGTGTACCCCTGTTTTTGCTGATGGGCACATCCACTAGAATTGGGAATTGTGGATGGATCCCCTCCGTTCTTTTGCATGGTGTGTGGTTCTCTCTCCAATAAATGGGATTGAAGTCCGACCGCGAAACGATGCACACAATCTGTATTAGATCGCTGATTACGCTTCAGCCACAGCACTTTTGATGGCTTTATATCTCTGCACCACATTCCCCGATAAGCATTTGGTTTGTTGCAGTCTCTTACATACGCATATGAAAACACGCTCTGGGTGTCATTTGGACGTGAAACACTCTGAACATGTCCCTGCGCATCTGCGCACATTCAACACCCCTTCATTCATAGCTCCACAACCGTTGCTCCGATCGCCACGCTGCTTGCTGCAGTACGTGCATTCTCTACTGCCTAAACTGATACAACTCTCGGAACTGTTATCATTGATAGCTATCTTGTAGGCAGCTGCTATTCACCCAATTGGGGGCTGCAGGGCAGGGTAGGGTACCTGTATACCAGGTATTAATAGCTGGCCAGGCCGGCCATGATATGAAGCTATTAATAGCTGGACAGTATCTGACGTGAGTTATTACAACCCTGGGGATGTTCTGTCATTACAAACGGGACCTATTACAAGCCTGGGGGGCTGTTGTCATTAGGATATCTACTTATTACAGCCCTGGGAGGCTGCTGTTATTAGGATATTGACTTATTACAGGCATGGGAACTCTTTTCATTAAGATATGGCCTTATTACAAGCCTGGGAAACTTTTTTCATTAGAGACAAGGCTTATTACAAAGAAGGAAACACTTTTTCATTAAGATATTAACTTATTACAGCCCTAGGGACATGCTGTCATTAGAAACGGGGCTTATTACAACTCTGGGAGGCCCCTGTTATTAGAATATAGACTTATTACAAGGCTGGGAGGTTCCTGTCATTAGAATATTGACTTATTACAGCTCTGAGGATGCTCTTTCATTAGAATTGTGACTTATTACAGCTCTGGGAACACTTTTCATTATGATATTGACTTATTACAAGGCTGGGGACGCTCTTTCATTAGACTTAGGGCCTATTACAATGCCCTAGTGAGTATATAGTACAATGACAACGTGGTGGGGATTAGCAAAACGAGTTTTGCAGGTTCCTGGGGTATTGTATTACATTTGGGGTAACCACAGGTGGTAGTGGGGGCATCTAGGGTAGCAGCAGTGGCCTCACTGTAGGCACTACCACCATACGCAGCTTCGACGATGGGGGCAAGGGTGGGAGTGAGAGTGGTGGTAGCAGGAGCACCACCTCGGTGACCATGGAGGCCACCACCGCCGTGGGCAGTTTCAACAATGAAAGTGTCGGCCGAGGTAGAGGCAACAATGCCATCACCGCGGCCCCGACCACGACGACGACCACAAGTAGCTTCAACAACGGGGGTTTCAACATTGGTGGCTGGTGTAACAGCACCACAGCTACGGCCACGGCGACCACGACCACGAGCAGCTTCAAGAATGGGGATGTTGATGGGGACAGTGAGAGCTGCAGCTGTGGCTGACATGAAGGAGGTCGTCGGAGTGATAGAAGCCTCTGCTGCAGGCGCCGGTGTGTCGAGCGGTGTGATGCGTGGGATGGAGGAAGTGGATGACTCCGTTGTGAGCATGTGTGAAGGGGGCACAAAACCCAGAGCTGGCCACGGCCCAGAGTGAGGCAAGCCAGGGCGATTCTCTGTACTAGGGGAGGGCGAGCCTTTGTTGGTATCTGAAACGTCAATGTCAATGAATTCTCCGGAGTTGTTTGCTGAATTTTCATCCGCATGGGTGAGCGGATCTAAGGTGGCAAATTAGTATCTTGAATGCGAAGCTAATAGAGTCAACATACCTTTAATCCACATGGGGAAAATCTTGGCCATTTGGGGAGTGTCCTGCGCCGCAGAGACCCTGCCTACTACCGTGGTTAGAGCCTTAACAAAGGAGCCAGAGAATGTAGAAAGAGATCTGACGTACTATCTAGTCTAGATGCCAACTGAAAAATAGACAGCGTACATTGGCTGCGAGGCGGGCCACGACAGGGGGTTTGTGGAGCTGCAGGTATCATTAGTAATTACGATGTCAGAAAAATCCGAGGACGGAGTACAGCAACAACAATCGAACATACCTTCAAGCAACCCACTAGCAGTCCCCTGTATGGCAGTATCACCGTCATTGCCACGGTTTTCTGGACGCATTGAAGACAGGTTGTAGATGGGTACCAGTGGTTGCAAGAGTTGAGAGGATACGACAACGGCCTAGAGAAGGGTGAACTTGGGAGCCTGGTGAGAGAATGCGTCGATGAGCGTGCCATCTTATATGAACAGAGAGAAAGTGCTTACCTCAGCAGATTTCAGGCTGAGAACCGGAGGCTGGAGGCCAGATGAGCTGCGCAAGCTGGCAGACGGGCTTTGATTTGTTTGGCGTTTAGGCTGGGCCGAACGGGCTTCAATGAGCTTGGGTTCTAATTGGCAAAACAACTGCGGCATGTGGGGCATGTGGGGCATTCTGACAGCTCTGAAAACCCTCATGACCGCCCCAAGCATGCTCTTTTAGCGACAAAATATGACCTAAGATGGGATAAGATGTCAGTTTTCCGTCATTCACCGCGTATGGCGCCTCTTTACCGTCCTCATGGCTGCCCGGCAAGGCAGAAATCCATCCATGCGATGAAATGGGCATCTCTAGGCTCTAAGCGATTAACAGAAATGTCAGCTGCAGACGCCAGGGACAATAGCTACGCCGTGCTGGGCATTTAGATTGGCATACCTCAGGTCACCCTAAGGCTGTTTGGAGGTCCGGCTCACTTCGCGGGTAGAGTCGCGATGATCCGGACCCGTGAGCCGCGGATCGTGAGCCATGCGGCTCCGGCTCGGTCCGGCTCCGGCTCGATGCAGCTCCGGTTCAGAGGGGGACCAAAAACGGTTGAACCGTGGCTCCACCCACAGATCCTCCAATCTAATTCACGCACTATAGACACAGGAGCATGTATATATACACTTGTTCACTACTTTAAGCACTTGTGTTACCAAGTGTCATCATCGGACTCGTCATCCGAGTCCGATGGGGTCCGCAGTAGCGGCAGGGACCCATCTGAATCCTCACCAGCGTCGCTCGAGTCCCTTATCACCTCAACCCACTCGCTCCCTACCTCAACCGAACGCTCAGGAGGTATGCCAACGATCTCCGTAAGCGTGTTGCGCTCGCACACGCGGGACGCCGCCTCCATCGCGTCGTTAAAACGAGTCCGGACTACGGCCGGGCGAGTAGGCGTGTCCGCAGGAGCATGGGTGCCGGTGGACTCTGTCGACGCGATGGTGGAGGACGCAGAGGTGATGCCGAATGTGGGCATGCCGGTAGATGCCGCCGCATCGGCGGGCGCGGACGCGATGGTGGTGGACGCAGCTGCGACAGCGGATGTGGCCATGGCCGCGCACGTGGGCGCCTGGGTGGATGCGCGCGTGGGCGCCTGGGTGGACGCGACGGCGGTGGACGTGTCCGCGATGGCAAACACGGGCGTAAGGACTGTGGCGGAGGAGAGGCCAGGCTCCGCAGAGACAGGCGGCTCAGGCGCAGGTGGATGGGTGGATGCGGGCACAAGAATGGGCATGGATGTGGGCATGATAGTGGGCGTGATGGTGGGCGCGATGGCGAACGCGGGCACAATGACAGTGGCGGAGGAGAAGCCAGTCTCGGCGGCGACAGAGAACGAGGGAGAGGGCACATGCGCGGACGCATGCGTGAGGAGGGACGTGGACGTGAGGACGGGGCTGTCTTCCAAGGCCGCAAGTACAGCGCGTGCGGATGCTAGTAGATCCGGGTCGGGATATATAACCTGTTCCTAGTCAGTTTCCCAATATACTAACATAGGTCTAACAATACTTACCTCAGGTATGATATCAAGCATGAAAACACTCATCGCCATCAACGCGGTGTCCGCAGAGTCGTGAGAGTCGAGGGCTTCGACGAAGAGAGATAGAGTGTCGACAAATAGGTGAAAGTCGACGTTCTCGACTGCTGGGGTGTTCTTGGCAAAGGCGCTGTACGCGAGAACGAGCTGCAGTAGCAGGCCGTTCTGGTCATCCCGCAGGCCACAGCGTTGGAGCTTGGATCCGCGCACAATGGAGACCCACGCTTCAGCGCGAGTGTGGTCGACTGCGTTCAGGGCGGCTTGAGTGTACGGCAGCAGGAGCTGTATGGCTGGGTTTTAGAGTGGCCGACACGCTCAAAATGAAAAGATTTACTCACAACCACTGTGTCAGTGACGCCGTTGACCAGAACAGTGAGCCATTCATGGTTTAACGCCCGTGTCGACGGCGGGCCAACGTCAGAGTCGCGGCGCGTCTCCGTCAACAGATAGATCGCGGGGCTTGTGCTGTCAATGATTGACATGTCGCTTGCGGGGTCGGAAGTAGTTGGGATGGGGGCAGAGAGGTTGGAAAGAGGTCCAAGGATCAACGTGAGGTACATACCGGTTTTCGCCCGCGCGATGAGCCCCTGTACCAGTGCTACCAATGTCCGACACACTCGGGCGAGGTCACCATCACCAACATGAGGCGCCGTCAGCCCACGTCAGGTGTTTGATGGTGTTGCGCTAAGGGAGAGAGCATGAGGATGCGGGTTTGTGTCGAAAATGGGTGGAGGGTACCTAGGCGCCGGCACCGATAACGATCTACGTGCGTGTTGATGCGTTGAGTTGCAGCTAGCCTGAATAAGGTGAGCTATACGCACCCGGTTTCTGACGGATCTCACCTTGTTTAAACATCTTGGGCAGGCAAGGCTCAGTTCAGCGGGAGGGTTGGTCTGAGGAGCAGGGCAGAGGGTTGGAGTAAGGGCGTGTGACGCCGTAACCCGTTTGACAGTGGCATTGCACCCGACCGCGTTCTCAGGCGGCAAGCCGCTTCGACTCGCCAGACCTCCGGCTCTCTTCTCCAGTGTGTCGTCTCCATCCCTTCAGCATCTTTCGACATCTCCCCCTACGAAGCCTCGGTAAGCACCCTCACTACGTACCATGAGCTCCTGTCCTCACACTCGGTGCCCGATCTCTCAGATCTAGGTGGTTACATGGCTAGATCGTGCTCACACCAGATCCCACTCTCATTCGTCCGCCTCCGCGCAAGCATCCAGCATGAAATTGGTGCGTTGTGATCCGTCTACGATGTCCTCATGTGTTCTACTAACCCTCGATTCTGCCTCACTTCATCTGCACCGTTTGGTTTCATCTGTTTTTCCATCCCGACGGCACTCCGGTGTCCGCCCCTTGGGTGCCTGGAGCCCTCAAGCCATCGCCTCAAGTCGTCCCAGCGGACCTATCGAAGCTCGGATTGGCCAAGAACTTGCACGCGTCATCAAATGGAGGCATGCGCTCGAGAGATCGGCCCTGGATGGGCTCAGAGGTGAGTTTTCTGTGGGTTTTCTCTGGTCGGATGCGGGCCGAGCTGACTTCGCTCGTCTTCCACCAGAACGATTGGAGGTTCACATGGCCGATTATCATCGCGCTGACCCACACTGAGCCCGCGGACGGGACCATGTGCGGATGTCCGTGGATGAGTCGCGGTGTGGAAGAGAGCGCACCGCGGCGTCCTACATATGCCTGTTGGCAAAATGAGGTGCGCTCCGACGTTCTACCTCCCTGATCGTCACCTCACTTCGTGTCTTTCAGACTATCGCATCTCACCATGCCTATCGACCCTACTCGCACCCCCCTCTCCGCTGCCACAGCTGCCGCCAAGCGTCGCCGGGAGACTGTCTCGCAAGGCAGTGACAAGACCCCGCATGGTACTCCCCAGCCGCCGAATGCAGGGACACCCACCCCCACCTCCCCACCCAACAAGCCCAAACGCCGCAAGGGCGATGGGAACGCGTACGTACTATCGTCTTTGCTCCACCATTCCCTGGCTGATCCCTTGTCTCACAGGTCGTCGCGCTCATCAACTGCTGGCGAGGATGGGCTCTCGTCTCAGGCAGGCGACACCTCCGAGCCTGAGATTGACCTCGACGACGACGATGGGTTCGACGAGGTCGCTGCTCTGAAAGGGCGTACTCAAACGGCGGCTCGCCTCGCCGGCGTCCAAGCGGCGAACTCTCGCCAGGCCAAGTTCGCGCAGCGCTACGCTGGCAAGTCCCCAGAGGAGACCCTTGGTAAGTCACTCCGCTGCATCTCGTATCGCACGGTTTTCGTCTAACAGCGTGGCATGCAGATGCTCTCATCACAAAGTGGCGCTCTTCAGTTTACGACCACTTCACCCGGCCGAAGATTGTGACCGCGTCCAACGGTGCGATCGTCCATCGTTTTGTGTGCAAGACGTATGTCCCCTCTTGGCACTCTGATCGGTGCCATCCTCTGACGTGTTGTTCTCTAGGAACCCCTCCAAGACCGTCGACCGTCTTGAATATCAAGAGAGTACGGGCAACCTGTCTCGGCATGTGAAGACGTGCGACCCGGACGACATCCCTGAGGTCCAGATGATCGAAAATTTCGCAGCCGGAGTTACTTACACCCCACATCGTCTGCGCTACCACATGGCGATGTGGTGCGCACGTAGTCATCGCCCCTTCACCATCGTCGAGGACCCCAACCTCCGCACTATCCTCGGGATGCTGTACAAGAAGGTTGCCATCCCGACGCGGGCAACCGTTTCTCAAGACGTACGCGATCTCCATTCCGAGTCCAAGGAGAGGGTGAAGGCACACTTGAAGGTCTGTTTGATACTCTTCTCAATTCCCTCTCGCATCCCTCACACCTCGACTTGCAGAATCTCGCCGGCGGTATCCATATTTGTATGGATGGCTGGACCGCCCCCAATGTGATATCGTACCTCGGCATCACGGCGCACTGGCACGACAATGGCAAGATCAACCATATCATCCTCGACTTTGTCAAGTGAGTTGTCTATACATTTGATCTAGTACTGACTATTTTATCTAACTATTAGTATTATCAGGTTGACGAAGGCACACACAGCCGTTTACCTCGCTGAGCAGCTTGAGCAGTGCCTCAAGGACTATGGTATTCTGGAAAAGGTATGCCATTCTCTGAATACGTATATACTCATGACTCACAAGCACTCTCAATCAAAGGTCATCGGCGTCACCTGTGACAACGCGGAGGTGAACGTTGCACTTATGCGTGCCCTCCGCGAGAACCACCCGCACCTGCGCATCGGCAACGGTCTCGTTCGGTGCTTCGGGCATGTACTCAACTTGGTCAGCAAGGTTCGTTCAAGCCATTTCTCCCAGTGTCGTTGTCTTCACCACTCATCCTGACCTCTCCAGGCCGCGGTTAAACCCTTTGTGAAGACGCGCGTGCGCAAGCCCCGCAACACTGTCGACAACGACGATGAAGACCAAGACGAGCTCTCCGAATCAGAGCGTGAAGACGAAGACGACGACGTCCCGGATGACTCGCGCGAAGCTGCTGACGACGAGCTCATTGAAGACCTCTTCGCGGAGGATGACTTCACGACCTTGACACCGTGCGCCCCCAGCGAGCTTAACGAGGCGATCGAGGCACTTGAGAAGGTGCGTGATCGTGAGGTTGCATCCTCGGGCTTGTCCGCTTACTGCGTTTCGTGCAGATCACCAAGCTCTCCAAGAAGGTGTGGCACACTCCGCTTGTGCGCGAAGAACTCGAGCACCTCGCGGATGAAGCGGGTCTTCATGCGCGCGTGCTCGTGCGCTCCGTCAAGACACGCTGGAACACGCTCGTCATGGTGGTCGGCCGCGCCCTTGATATGAAGCCGGTGCTCACCTCGCTCTGCGACATGCACCAGTTCAATCGCGTCCGGAGCGTGCGTCTCCGCCGTTTCATCCTGACCGAAGTCGAATGGTCCATCCTCGAGCAGCTGTATCACCTTATGGACGTAAGTGTTTGTTCATCTGATTCCTCATGTATACCGTGCTCACTCTTATCTTCTCAGCCCTTCCTCTTTGCCACAAATGAGATCTCCTCCAGCACACGCGCGCTGCTTCATGAGGTGATCCCTTTCATGGACGTGCTCACGAAGCATCTCGACACCTTCGTCGACCAGCCGGAGCTTCATCCCGCTGTTCACAAGGGGCTTACCTCGCACGTGAGATGTTGAACAAGTACTACAGCAAGACTGATGAGACACCCTTGTACCGCATCGCTATGAGTCAGTACCATCTACGCATCACTAACCTCGCGTGTTTTGACCGTATACATTGCAGTCCTCCATCCGGCGTACAAGCTCGCATACTTCCGCAACGCGAACTGGCCAGAAGACTGGATTACCACGGCCCGCGAACTCATTACTGACGAGTACGCTGCGCACTACAAGCCTGCCCCCGCTCCGATCCCGCCAATCCCAGCCTCCACGTCTCGTGTGATGCTCACCGCTCCTCTTCCCGGCCAACCTGGTACTCGCGGCGGTGCACGCCGCAGCGCAAGTGCCACGGTAAGCTCCCCGCATCTCATTATTCCTCCCTCCACTGACTATCCCGCTCAGCTCTTCGCCGCGCTCGCGTCTCGCTCTCGTGTCGACAACGCTGCCGACGCTCTCGAGGAGTATTTGAACTCCCCCCCGAACACCACCGTCAGCGACCCCCTCGCGTACTGGAACACGGCGCTCAAGAGCGGCTCTGAGAACAAGGCCCTCGCGCAGATGGCACTTGATTATCTCTCGATCCCTGGTAAGTCGTCTTCAATGTCCATATCTCCTCCATCTGACGCAGATCTCCTGTAGCTAGCTCGACGGATGCCGAGCGTGCGTTCTCGCGCGGCCGTCTGACTGTCTCCCGCCTTCGTCGTTCCCTCGGGAATGACTCTGTTCGTGCAAACACGATCCTCGGATCTTGGGCGCGAATCCCTGCCCTGGTCCCCGAGGAGGAGATGGTCGCTTTCCTCAAGGACAAGAAGGGCGCGAGTGCTCGTCGTGCTATGGAGGAACGTGTTACTACTAACCCGATTGTTGTCTCTGACTAGATTGTGCCCCTCCCCTCCCTCCGTCTGTACTTGTATTCTATCGAAGCGCCACCAATGTGGCTTATATGAAACTCTTCCGTGTTTCTCAGCTCTTTGCCCTGCCGCGAGTAGCAATCGGCGCGCAATCGTGGCCATTTGGATTGCCGCCTGAGTCACTACCTCCACTTCTCCACTTGTACTCGACATGTCACTAGACTCTAGTCCTCCACCCACCGCGATCGCCCAATCCTCTGCTCCCCGTCTCCTCTTCGCCCCCTACTATATCTTGCCCTCCGCCCACCACACGACCGCGCGATCAGCGTCGTAGACGCCGCACCCACTGCGCCGAGCTACTCCGTGTCCTGGCCTGTTTACTTGCCGCGCGGCCCGCATCTGACCCTCCGTCCTGCGCGATTGCATGATCGCGATGTGTTGATCTCTGTGCCCTCTTGCCATTGTGCGATAACGTGATGTCATCTTCACTGGCCGTGCCGGGCTGCCACCCTCCGCGATCGCGCGATCTCGGTGTTGAAAGCAGCGCCGCTCGAACTCTGCATTAACCTCCTTGTTCACCCCGTCCAGCCCGCGCCCCCCGCGATTGGGTGATTGCCGTGTTGAGTGCTGCGTCCACCGTCTCAAAGGCTTAGAGCCCTCCCTTTTAGGTGTGACTGATCCACATGAGCCACTGATCCGCACTGAGCCACAACCTGCAGCTCACTTTGCGGCTCCACCCACGGATCACGGCTCCAGCTCTCGCAGCTCCGGCTCTTCCGGAGGCTCTGAGCCGCGCGGATCTGGATCAAGCCCTCGGATGTCACATGATCCGTGGGTTCGGATCCGGATCATCCGTGGGTGGAGCCGCAAACAGCCTTAGTCAGCGGAAATCGCAATTGAAGCAAATAAATTGAAACCCGAGGTACCGTTAGATGAAGTCCTACCGGACTTCGTGAAAGGATACCGCAAGATATTTGAAAAAAAGGCCGCAGAACGATTCCCGGAATCCAAACCATGGGACCATGCAATCGATCTAAAACCAGGCTTCGACTTTCACAAGGACAAGAGATGGAACAAGATCTATCCCCTCACCCTCACGGAACAAGCTGAACTAGAAAAATTCATCGAAGAAAACATGAGAAAAGGGTACATCAAAGAATCAAAATCCCCATTTGCTTCGCCATTTTTCTACATTCCAAAAAAAGATGGGACACTGTGATCAGTCCAAGATTATAGGGCTCTCAATGAAGGAACGATTCGAAATGCGTACCCACTCCCACTGATCAGCGACCTGATGAATAAGCTCAAAGGGGCAAAGTACTTCACCAAGTTGGACGTACGAGCTGGATACAACAATATTCGAATCAAGAAAGGAGACGAATGGAAGGCCGCGTTTATAACCCCCAAAGGACTATATGAACCCACAGTAATGTTCTTTGGACTATGCAACGCCCCAGCAACCTTTCAGAGCATGATGAATCAAAACTTCGAGGACCTCATTCGCGAAGGATAGATGGTTATCTACATCAACAATATTTTAATCTTCTCCAATGACTTGGAAGAACACCACAGAAGGACGCTAAGAGTTCTTAAAAGAATTCAAGAACTAGACTTCTACCTAAAACCATCCAAATGCGAATTCGATAGACAAGAAGTAGAATTCCTTGGATCAATCATACGCCCCGACGAAATAGCCATGGATCCAGTAAAAATTAAAGCAGTACTGGAATGGAAGCAACCAACCAAACTAAAGGAAGTACAGGCCTTCCTAGGTTTTGGAAATTTCTACAGGCGATTCATCAAGGACTACTCAAAGGTGGTCAAACCATTGACATCGCTAACGCGAAAGGACACTCCGTTCAAATGGGACGAAGACTGTGAAGCAGCCTTTCAAGAATTAAAGCAGCGTTTCACGACCGGACCAATCCTCAAGATGCCGGATCCCTATGAACCATTCCAAGTAGAATGCGACGCGTCCAAAGTAGCAACAGGAGCAGTACTACGCCAGAAAGGAACGGACGGAATATGGCACCCATGCGCATATCTATCAAAGTCGTTCACAGAAGCAGAAAGAAACTATCAGATCTACGACAGGGAGTTACTCGCAATCATTCGAGCATTCAAAGAATGGCGACATTTACTGCAAGGATCACCACACCCGGTAGAAGTCATCACAGACCACCAAAACCTAACGTATTTCCGCTCTGCGCAACGCTTAAACCCGAGACAAGCGAGATGGCATCACTACATGAACGAGTTCAACTTCATGTTGAAACATCACCCTGGAAAAACAATTGCGCAAGCCGATGCTCTGTCCAGGAGAACAGATCATGAACAGGGGGAGGATGATAACAAGAACATGGTCATGCTACCGGAACAAATTTTCTCACTCAACTCTGTCCAAATTGACATCTCCCAACAAATCCGAGGCAACAAAGCCCGCAACCCGGATCTAATACAGTTCCTAACAACCAAAGCAACTGACAAACCACGACCTGCCTGGGGCAAGCCGAGCGATTGGAAGGAAGAAGAAGGATTATTACTATTCAAAGAATGTATCTACGTACCACCCGACGAGAACCTCTATCGCAACATTGTCAAAACCTATCACGAACCAGCCGTAATGGGCCACCCGGGAATTCAGAAGACTTTCGAACTAGTCAAAAGGGACTACATATGGGACGGAATGCGTAACTTCATCACCGAATACGTAAAAGGATGCGCAAAATGCCAAACCACCAAAGTCAACACCCATCCAACCAAAACAGGATTATTCCCGATCCCACACAGCGGGAACACTAGGCCGTTTAACGTCATAACCACCGACTACATCACAGATCTACCAGAATCAAACGGATACAACGCAGTCCAAGTAGTCGTCGACCATGACGTTACAAAGATGGCCATATTCACGCCTTGCACGAAGAACATCACAGCAGAAGGAGCAGCAAAGCTACTATGGGACCAAGTCTTCAGCCGATTCGGAGTTCCCTCCAAGATCATATCCGACCGAGGCCCGCAATTCGCAGCAGGAGCGTTCAGGGAACTCCACCAACTGATGGGAATGGAAACTGCGCTGAGCACAGCGTACCACCCACAAACCGATGGTCAAACAGAACGAGTAAATCAGGAACTGGACCTCGCTCTGCGTCTTTATTGCGGAAATATCCCAAACGAATGGACGGATCACCTCAAGGAATTCGAATACGCACATAATCAACGAACGCATTCAGTAACAAAGAAATCACCGTTCGAACTACTCTATGGTTATCAACCACAGCTAGTCAAACTCCCACGGAAAAACCCGAAATACCCAAGCACGGAGGAACGGCTCTCCGCCCTCCGAGCTGACCAAGAAAATACGATTGCAGCCCATAATCACGCAGCCGCGGCAATGGCACGGAGATCACCAGGACAGCTCGTCTCATTCAAGAAAGGAGATAAGGTCCTTCTAGAATCAACCAACCTCCGACTCCCATACCCGCACCGGAAACTGGCACCTAAACGAGAAGGACCCTTCGTTATCACAGAAGTCATGGGACCTGTGACATTCAAGTTAAACCTACCACGCACTTGGAAAGTTCATCCAGTCTTCCATGCCGCGCTCCTGACTCCATATCGAGTCACCAAAGCACATGGCCCCGACATGCCACGTCCACCTCCTGACGTCATAGACGGCGAAGAGGAGCATGAAGTGGAAGCTATTCTTAACCACCGAATCAGGGGACGCAAACGAGACAAATTGGAATACCTGGTGACGTGGAAGGGCTGGGAGTCAGCAGAAAACTCATGGGAACCCGAGCACCATTTGAAGAACGCGCCCGACATCCTGAGGGTATATAAGAAGAGACACAAGCTCCTCTGACCCTCATCCCACTCTCACATCGAATGCGCTTCTCCAGATGCCTCGCCACCACCGCTCTACTCCTCGTCGCGCTCCCTGCCTCTATCCCATCCGCCTCACTACGCCGGACATCCACGACACCCCCGATTTCATCAACAACCGCCCCCAGGTCAACTACGACCACCTTCCAACTCTCTATCGCACTAACGAGAGTCGCGGAACCCTCGGAGACCGCATCGGGTGGACCGTGGCGCACTCCGAACTCCACGGCCACGTCCGCTACCGCACCCAGCACATCCCCCACACCGAACCCCTCGTCAACGAGTACCGCATCGCGACAGAGGCGTTCGACGTCTGGAAGAAGGTCGACAACTTCGTGCAACGCGCTGGAGCCCCTGCCAGCCAGAAGGCCGAAGCCAAGGACGCCTCACTGACCCTTCGAGCCTTACTCGTACGAGCCGCCGACGTTGCCCTCGACCAACTCACTAGTATCGAGGTCGCGGCCGCCCTCGACGACTTACTCCCCACCAACCAGCAGCACCTTCCCCCCTGGGGAAATATCCCGTCCGACATCGTAGAATGGGGATCCCCCAGTGAGCCCGCTCCAGAAGAACAAGTGCGCAACCAGGCCGCCTGGAACGCCCTCACCCCGGCAAATACGGGCACCACGGACGACCTCCCGCCCCTCATGCCTGTGCTCGACCTCCCCGCTGATGTAACACGTGCCCAAGACACCTCCACGCCGCAGCCTCCTCCTTACACGCAAGAGGACGACTCCGACAAGGAAAATCAACCCCCGGTTACCACCACCGATCTCCTCGCGGCTCAGTCCCTCCTCATGGTCCATCGTAACTGGGTTTGAGCGCAGACCGCGAACACGGAACCCGGAGTTCAGTTCGGAGTCCTCAACCTCCCTCCCGGAATCCTCGCGAGCTCCTCACGCCTCACCCTCACTGGCCCCGACGAGTCCCCGCGCCCATGCCATCACGATGCTCTTGACGACATTTTCGCCGAGCTAGAGGCGGAAATCATCGACTTCCATGACGATGAACTCGTCCTCGTTCACCCCCCTCCTCATACGCCTCGGTGGCGCGTCCAAGCAGGATCGGGTTGGTATGTTATCACTGCCCATGTCGGCGTTGATCACTACCTCGGCGCGCGTGTGGACTCCTGGCCGGAGCTGTTCACCCCCGCGCGTCTTTACGAGTACCTCGAAATCGGTTTCCCCCAAGTCCACGCGAAGATTCGACACGACCTACACCTCCTAGTCGCCGAAGCCATCGCTCAGCACATCGACGCCCCATGCGACGAAGTCATCGAAAATCGGATCGTCGACACTCACCCATGGAACTTCTACCGCGAGAAGTCACTTGAGGTCCCGGAGTTACCCCGATCAAGTCGGTCAGCCGGGACACCGCCATTTGCCGAAGGTACCGTTCACCCGGGCTCGGCCGGACTCACCCGGTTACCTCGGCAGAGTCGTTCGGCCGGACTCACCCGGTTTTCCCAGGGGAGTCGTTCGGCCGGACTCTCCTGGTTTTCCCGGGGGAGCCTTTCGGCCGGACCCGGTTGAAGTGGGTATGGTGTATAGTATGTGTAAAACATGTTGTAGGGTGTATGTAAGGCTTCCACTAGGTAGCTTGGTTTTATAAAGGGTGGGTAATGGGGTATAGTATACCACACAAGTAGGGCTGGGGTGTGCTACATCACAGAACCCAGTCACCAGGGGCCAGCCGAACCCACCCAAGCACATAGCAGCTGCCTTTGTGACCTCTGAGATGAGGCAGGTACTATCTGACATAAGGTCTGGCACAGCGAGCAGGGTCAAATGCAAGCAGCAGACCACCAGGCAGTGGTGCAGGCCCGACACTACACCAGGTGGCAATGGACGGATGGCCGGCGATAAACAGATGGCCGGTATTAGATGGATGGCCGGCACTGGGCAGTAGATGGATGACCACCGGCAAACAGACGGCCGGTGATGCAGCTTGAAGCGGACCGACTGTCGGCAGTGGAAGCCTCGGACTGACTGCAGTGGAGCGCCGGCTGATGGCGGCCGCGCATAGCGCTGCCGCATCGGCGGCTGTGCACTGCCGCCCTCCGAGTGATCTGAAGTGGCCGCCCCCCCGACATGTTTGTATTCGTTCTCCGCCGTTATTGGTCGTAATGACATGCAAAAGAGCGCGTTATGTGCGTATTGACGGCGCGAATAAAACGTACCCTGGAACGTTACGTTCCGTGCAGGCGCCGGCCCGTGACGTTATATGTAAAAATGGGGATGAGATGGAGTATGCTGACATTAACTTACATCGGACGGACGGATGAATACCCAGATAGTCTCTGCATAATCTGTGGATAACGAAAGAAGCAAGAAGCGTGAAGAAATAGCAGAAACTCGCGAAGATATACTGTTTTGACCAAAAGTGTGGTTCACATGTAGGTGGGCTTCCATATGTTGGGATGGAGGATAGATATTGCATATCTGTAAGCTTTCACATTGATTTTAGTGTACACAGACCAGGAATCTATGTTTGTGCGCAGACAGATTAAGAATTGATGGTACAGTGCGATATGTCATTTTTCAATGACATACACAATATCGATACAACATGCGAGCTCATCACAGCACACAATAGCAGAACAAACTCGCCTTTACAGCAGCTTTCCAACGCAAAAAGAATCTCGAAATTCCGACAGGAACCCATGGAGATGTCGCACATGGGCTCAGAATGCATGCAGTGGTCAAGTCGTACCAAATCACCAAGCACACGAAGCCACATTCTGAGCCCATGTGCGACATCTCCATGGGTTCCTGTCGGAATTTCGAGATTCTTTTTGCGTTGGAAAGCTGCTGTAAAGGCGAGTTTGTTCTGCTATTGTGTGCTGTGATGAGCTCGCATGTTGTATCGATATTGTGTATGTCATTGAAAAATGACATATCGCACTGTACCATCAATTCTTAATCTGTCTGCGCACAAACATAGATTCCTGGTCTGTGTACACTAAAATCAATGTGAAAGCTTACAGATATGCAATATCTATCCTCCATCCCAACATATGGAAGCCCACCTACATGTGAACCACACTTTTGGTCAAAACAGTATATCTTCGCGAGTTTCTGCTATTTCTTCACGCTTCTTGCTTCTTTCGTTATCCACAGATTATGCAGAGACTATCTGGGTATTCATCCGTCCGTCCGATGTAAGTTAATGTCAGCATACTCCATCTCATCCCCATTTTTACATATAACGTCACGGGCCGGCGCCTGCACGGAACGTAACGTTCCAGGGTACGTTTTATTCGCGCCGTCAATACGCACATAACGCGCTCTTTTGCATGTCATTACGACCAATAACGGCGGAGAACGAATACAAACATGTCGGGGGGGCGGCCACTTCAGATCACTCGGAGCGCGGGCGGCAGTGCACAGCCGCCGATGCGGCACCATCAGGCCGACCGCCGTCAGGCGGCGCTCCGCTGCGGCCGGTCCGAGGCTTCCACTGCCGACAGTCGGTCCGCTTCAAGCCGCATCACCGGCCGTCTGTTTGCCGGCGGTCATCCATCCACTGCCCAGTGCCGGCCATCTGTCTAATGCCGGCCATCTGTTTATCACCGGCCATCCGTCCATTGCCACCTAGTGCAGTGTCGGGCCTGCACCACTGCCTGGCTGCATTGGACCCCAGTGCTCCCCAGTATGTCTGTCCTCGGACACCCACCTCCAAATATCAGAGGTCTTGAAGGTGGCTGCTACATGCTTGGGTGGGTTTGGCCAGACCTGGGTGACCAAGTTCTGTGCTACAGCGCTACCCATGCGGTGTATACTTCATAAATATCAAACCTGGAGGCCTAATTGATCATATGAAGCCCTACATACACCACACAGCATGTTTTATGCATGCTACACTGTATTCACTTCGACCAGGTCCGGCCGGGCGGCTCCCCTGGGAAAACCAGGGGAGTCCGGCCGAACGACTCCCCTGGGAAAACCAGGTGAGTCCGGCCGAACGACTCTGCCGAGGTAACCGGGTGAGTCCGGCCGAGCCCGGGTGAACGGTACCTTCGGCAAATGGCGGTGTCCCGGCTGACCGACTTTGCCGAGGAAAGCCGGGACATGCACTGGAGAAGTTCGACCAACCGATCATCACCATACTTCGGAACTACGAGGGTGCTCATCTCCCGCTTCAGGAGTACGTCAATCGAGTGTCGATTCAGATCGCCTCGGACCTCACGACCGTCGGCATCGGAGGCGCTCCTGCGGATGCGACGCCGTCGACCACCACGTAGGGGGTCGGGACGACCCTCTCCGGGAGAGGGAGCTGATGTTACGATCAAGGACGCCATCACCATAGGTTATAGTGATTCAGAACATCTCATACGGACTCGTCATGACTCGCAGCTAATATGACTCCCCCCGCTCTCCGCCTGTATATAAGGACGACGCCCTTGAGCGCTCCCTCCCCAGACTTGAATCTCCTCTGTATACTACGTCTACCTCAGCTACGCGCAATCTCACACTCTTGTCGCTCGCACTCGCTCGATAGCACGCAAGCGCCAGAGCATAGCCACTGTAACCACAAGGCGCCTAGGCTGTATTCCATCCGGAATAAAGTCTTGAACGTAACACCACTGCGATGGGAGATGGGAGCCGCTGGTGCCGCTGCGCTGGGAGCTGGAGCTGCTGATGCGACACAGACTTGAGCGTCGTGGTCATGGGCTTGGGCACCGTCGCGGGTCGAGCTGGGGAGCTGGGAGGGGCGATGGCCTCCTTTGCGTGCGTGACAATCACGCGCTGCCTCGCCCGTCGCCGAGAGCACCCCGCACGAGCCGCCTTCACACCTCTCCGTGAGCGCGGTGATGTTGCAGCGAGGTGATAGAGAAGCAGCGCGAGAGCAGGGCGGCTGGCTTGAGCCAGGCCTCGAGGGCCTCGGGCGACGGGGGCTTCGTGCGTTCGAGCAGGGCCGCAGGCTCGAGGGACGACTCGGCGTTGTGGGAGAGCAAGTCGCAGGTTCTTCGAGCGCCATAGTGGTGGTGTCCAGGTGGGTGAGTCAGTATCGGCGGGTATGGGGTCCGCAAGCAGCGCAACATCGGAATTGAGGACGCAGCGACGACACAGGAAAGACACAGCGGGTACCAGCGGGGCAGCAGCCTGTGATGAACTCTGAGTAAGGCAGGGAACTGACTGTAAGCACACAAAGAGGAGCGATCCTCAGTCAGTGATAGAACAACTCTATTGAGGGCATAAGTAGTACCTGTAAGCACACAAAGAGGAGCGACTACAGATACAGTAAGCATATGTGTAAGGAGCGCATA
Source organism: Epithele typhae (assembly GCF_022376455.1). NCBI lineage: Eukaryota > Fungi > Basidiomycota > Agaricomycetes > Polyporales > Epitheliaceae > Epithele > Epithele typhae. Next base: position 22,197 of record NW_025954340.1, on the reverse strand, counting down.
GAAGTGTAGGTACTTACTCCTCAGTCAGTGATAGAACGACTGAAGAGCAGAGCGAGCCAGAGTCCTCCTTATATCTATCTCAGGAGCTGCATACGTAAGCGAATGATGGAGGACATAGATGGCGCAGAGAACAGACCGGACAGAAGATGGATACGAGGCTGTACGGGCTGTGCGCTCAAGACAAAGAGAGTCCGAAAGTAGAATAAGGGAACAAAGAGAGAAGCGTAGAAGAACGGAATGGAAGAGATAAGGGAATACAAGGCAGTGAAGAGACATGTGGAACTATGGGAACTATCTCACAATGTCCATGTGTACGTAGAACTGTCTGTATGTACCTATGTTCGATATCCAATGTTCAACAGCCTGGTGCCATGAATCCCGTCTCCGATGATAACCGGGATGGACCAGGCTAGTGCCACGAATCCTGCCAGCGATGAGATCTACGACGGACCGGGGTGGGACTACATTTCCCGGTGGCACATGGATCAGCCTTGGGACATGACCAAAACAGGCTACGAGGACATACCATGATCTTTGCATGCTTGCGCCGAGACCATGATACCTTTGGAGCGCCAGACCAGACGGAGTCCAGGCAGAGACCACGGTGTGACCATCTTGCCTGGTCTTTGTCTGGTGTGGCGCACACCAGACAAAGCCCGTGACCGTGACATGGAACATGGTCTCAGCCTGGCGAACACCCTATTTCGACGATTCCCATCTGGCCTTTCCCGTTGTGTGTACTTATAGTCGGTGGAAGGGCATATAATGGTTTAACAATTGCGATTGACGTGAGCGCAATGTATAGAAAGACCACACAGGCGCCAAGGAGGTCGCAGACTCCAGAGAGAACAAGACTCTGCACCGATGTCCGTTCCCACGCCCGCGCATGCGTCAAAGCTTGAGCGGCGCGCACAAGATCTTGCCGTCTTTCCCTCCAGCTTTGCGCTAATGCTACGCGGAGCAATGAGGCGACATTAGCTCCGAAGCTCACGCCCATTCGCGCTCGTACAACAAGCCGCTCCTCACCCCAGACATGGGCGGATGGTTTATATAATCGTTGTGCATCTGGTACCATACCAGTCCATTTCACACACTGAGCAGATCTGAGTGTCCTTCACGGGCAACATTGTTGAACATTGGATATCGAACATACGTACATTAGGACAGTTTACGCATCCACATGGACTCTGTGAGAGACTTCCCATAGTTCCATATGTCACTTCACTGCCTTGTAGTTCCTTATCTCTTCCATTTCGTTCTTCTACGCTTCTCTCTTTGTTCCCTTGTTCCACTTACGGACTTTCTTTGTCTTAAGCGCACAGCCCGCACAGCATCGTATCCATCTTCTGTCCGGTCTGACCTCTGCGCCAATTATGTCTTCCCATCACTGCTTACGTATGTTACTCCTGGACAGTATATAGGGAGGACTCTGGCTCGCTCTGCTCTTCAGTCGTTCTATCACTGACTGAGGAGTAAGTACCTACACTTCTATGCGCTCCTTACACATATGCTTACTGTATCTGTAGTCGCTCCTCTTCGTGTGCTTACAGGTACTACTTATGCCCTCAATATAGTCGTTCTATCACTGACTGAGGATCGCTCCTCTTTGTGTGCTTACAGTCGGTTCCCTGCCTTACTCAGAGTTCATCAGGTTATGAGCCCTGCGCTCTAGCTTGCTTACGTCGAGCAACGCGCGCTTCACCTTTCGCCAACGATTCAAGATCTCCCCAACGACTACTCGTGGACGGTTTCGGTCGGACATAGCTTTGGGTTTTACCCTCGCAGTCCTCTTCCTCCGTCTTCACCTCTACCCTCCACAAGGCCTTCCGACAGGCTTTCGTAGCAAGGTTGCCCCAACGGGTGCTCATTCTCCACGAGTAGGGGATATCGTTCTCAACATCGCGTTTCTCTGAACTTTCACCGACTTCACCGTGGCAGACAACGGTACTGGTCCTTCTACCAACCTCAACGACGTTCAGATCTCGTCTGGCAGCTCTTCGGACTCCGACGCGATTGACGTTTTCGACTGCTCACGCTTCTACCACCGATACGAACTCCGATCAGGAGGACAAGACGTCTTCTTTGACGACGAGGACGGAGATTTCTTTGTTTGCGATGTACAACCTTGCCCTAACCGTTACGTGGACATCAACCAGCCCGCGAACTGTACGCCTAGGCCATACTACCTCGCTCCAGACTCTCCTCAACACCCTCGTCATTTTGACGCCCTCCGTTGGGCGGAACTCCCTCAGTTTGACGTCTCTGCACCAGGTTCTCCACTTTCCTCGGTCGCTGCAGACGTTCCCCCATCTCCTTTCTCCTCACACCACTCTTCGCTCAATGTCGAGCAAGTCCTTGAAGCAGACGTCACCCCTGACGCTCCGCTCTACGGTTCATTCGTCTACGGTCCCCTCGAATTCTACCCTATCGTCGTTCATACTCCCTCTCCGCCTTCACCCACACTCGTCCCTCTAGAAGATACCCTCGAGATCCTCTACACGCTACCACTCATGGACACTGTCCCCGTCGCAAAGGGTTCGGTGCTCAAGGGTCGCGATGGATACAAGCAGTGGGCGCACAACATGGAAGGGATGTGCCTCATGCTGTCCTGCTGGGAAATTACCATCACTCCTTCACTCGACCCTCCACCTGCTGCCACCGAAGTCACTGCTCTTGCTGCCTGGAAGCAGCGTGAATCGAAGGCACAAGGCCTGATCGTCAAACAGGTCTCGATCGAGGTTAAGGAGGCGCATCTCACCGGCAAGACCTCTGCAAACGCAATGTGGGAGGCTCTCAAAGCGGCTTACGACAAGTCGGACGCTGCATCGAGCTTCGCCCTCTTCGAGGAACTCATCAACCAGGACCGTTTCGACGAGAACAAGGACCTCGCCGACCAAATCTCGACCTACAATGCCAAGTTCGACCGCATCGACGCCACCATCGCGAAATACGGTGACGGTCAACGTGCCTTCATGTGCATGGGCAAGCTCCCGGTCTCCTATCGCGCCATCGTCACAACTATTCTTGCGACTTACGAGTCCAAGAACATCACCGTCGACAACGTCATCTCGCAGGTTCGCTCCAAGCAGACCTTGCGCAAGACATCGATCGGCAACGGCGAGGAGTCCGTTAGCAAGGTCACCAAGACCAAGCCCAAGCCCCGTGGTCCCTGTGCTCACTGCAAAGGGAAGAACCACGACGAATCTCACTGCTGGCAGAAGCATCCCGAGCTCAAGCCGCAGGGGAAACGTCAAGGCAATGGCAAAGGCAAAGGCAGAGATAATGGTGGTGGTGGAAACTCCGGACATTCGCATAACCTCTCCACTCAGACTGTAAATGTACTAGTAGCGTCGGACGCCTCGTCCGCGTCGAATGAGATCTCTGCTGCTTGGTACAACGCGGGTAACACCGCTAAGCGTGATTCTCACTTCGCAGTCTGGTGCATGGATTCGGGTGCTTCACGTTACGTATCGGCATACAAACATGACTTCTCCTCCTACACTCAATACCGTGAGCCTAAGATCTTCTATACGGCTCAGGAAGGAGATGCTGGTATCGTTCGCGCACTCGGAGAAGGAACGGTTATTGCACGAATCGATCTCAACGGCAACCACGTCAAAGTTGAGTTTAAGAATGTCGTATACATCCCCAACGCGGGTACACGTCTTTTCTCAACTGGTGCCATTGAGAACGCCGGAAATCTCATCATTCAGGGGAATGGGAAAATGGTCATATTCGATCCTCGCGTCACAGACGCATCCTTCACACACGCTGGTTTGACTTTCCCTGGTGCTATGCGTCTTGAGGCTCTGTTTAATCCTATGAACAACCTCTATCAGCTGCCCACGGATATAATCAATGGCACTGTCGTCCAACCTGTCCAACCCTCAGAACCTCAACCCGCGGCTCAGTCGTCGTCGTTTACTGTTGACTGGGAACTCATCCACAACCGCTGGGGTCACTGTTCTAAGGAAGCGATCAAAAAGCTCCCTAAGGCAGTCAAAGGTGTTGACGACATCGGTCCTGCTCCTCCCCCGTCTACTGTTTGTAATGGTTGCGCCAAAGGCAAAATGACGCGCAAACCACACCCTCTATCACCGAAGCGTGCAGAAGCCCCGGGCGACATGATCCACACTGATCTAGTCGGCCCACTGCCCACTTCTATCGGCGGATATACGTACTTTGTAACATACCTTGATGACTTCTCTGGTGCTGGTCGAATCTACTACCTTAAGGCGAAATCGGAACAGACGAAAGCTTTCCGAGCATACTACGCCTGGGTATCGACACAGACTGGTCGAAAAATCAAGAAGGTACGATCCGATCGAGGGGGTGAATATACCGCAACAGAGTTCCAAGAACTTCTTCGCGAACTTGGGATTGAGCACGACATGACCATGCCAGGAACGCCGCAGCAAAACAGTCGTGCCGAACACTGGAACCGAACCATCATGGACAAGGCCCTGTGTATGCTTCACTTCGCAGGTCTGTCTCACGGTTTCTGGCAATGTGCGGTCGACACTGCGGTGCATATCTACAACCGTTGATGTGCAGTCAACTCCGCGAAGAGTCAAATGTGATGAGGGCGAGTGAGCGAGCTCGAGTAAGCGTGAGACGCGGGAAGTCGGAGAGTGAACGAAGAGAACAGCTACGACGCGCCGCAGGAGGAGCGAACGCGAAGGGAGGACGGATCGGAGGATCGCGCGAGCGCGAGGAGGACGAAGAGGGAATAGACGCAGAGTGAAGAGACGAGATCGCGCGCACGCGCGGCGCTGGCGAAGGCGAATGGAAGGTCGAAGCGTGGTCGAAAGCGTGGGCGTGGGCGTGGGCGTGGGCGTGGGCGAAGTCGAAGGCGAAGGCGAAGGTGAAGACGAGACGAGGTGAGCACACAGCACGCGCAGACGAAGCGGGAGAGTGAACTGTCCATCAATAAGCAAAACGTGAGCCTAAGTACATGCGACGCACGGGGCGAGTATGTAGACAGATCAATGTACAGTCCGAGACACGAAAATGTACGAAATCGAGACCGAGAATGAAGGGCTGAGCGTGAAGCGCGGGGGACAGGAACGAAGATCGAGGTACAGGTAAGCAGAGATAGGTCAAGTCTGAGGATCAAAATGGGGGACGCGCGAAGTGGATACGAGAATACGAAAAGTACGAGATGTAGAACAGGAGAACATACTAAACGTGCAAGAAGAGGAGGGGAATGAAGATGAGGAAATGGACGAGGTCGGCGTACTGTAGAGGAGGTGGATCGGGTGCGTGCCGTGCCGGCCTCGGTCGTGCGTGAACTGCGGCGTGGTGTGTCCGTGGGCGTCGCGTCTGGCCTGGAATGCTGGAGCGTCGATATGGAATGCTCGCGGGCTGATCGCGATGGGTGCGCGCGGCGGAGAGGTCGAGGTGCGTGAGGACGAACGAGGTCGAGGTGGACGGCGGCGCGCGGGCGCTAGTGTAGTCGCGGTGCACCGTACAGCGGCGGTGCGTGCGTATCACCGTCAGCCAATGCGTCGTCTAAAATGGAAGTGCCCAATCACGGCATGGAACGGAGTCGTCCCAGACTGTTCCCACTTCCGCGTTTTCAGCTGCAAAGCAGTCGTACATGTGCAAAGGGACAAACGCGACAACAAACTCGAGCCTAAGGCACTCGAAGTTGTGTTTGTTGGTTACGAGGGTTCCAAGGGTTATCGTTTCTGGAACCGCTCTACCCGCTCCATCATGGTCTCTAGCGATGTGGACTTTGATGAGAACGTCTTCCCTGCACGTGAAAACCCCACCAGCCGTCGTCGTGTAACCCCCGACGATTCACCGTTCCCGGACATCCCTGAGGGAGAGCCTGACAACGAACCAGTCGAGCTCATACCTCCTCCTCCAACTCCTCCTCCGGAACCTGCTATGGTCCCACACCCTCCTCAAGCTCCACCCAATGCCGAGCCTGAACCAGAGCACGAAGCTCCGCCACCGCCTCCAGTCGTACCAGGTGCACCGCCACGTGCTCCTAACCACCGTCGTAACCGTCATCCTACTGTCGAAGACGTACCTGATGTCGATGCTGGTCCTCCACCACAACCTCAGCGCCCTCAGCGTCATGGTGCAGGACAGAATCCGCATCGCAACAGGGACAACTTCTACGGTGACGAACCGCCTGCACGCGTCGACGCCAGGACACGACGAGACGGACAGCTACGTACAGCTGAAGAGCGCGAGTACTTCAATCTGCTCAACACAATCATCAATCACGCTGCGCGCAAGAAAGGCATCCCTCAGTCCTACCGCGAAGCGCATAACTCTCCTATGAGTGATGAATGGTTCAAGGCTGAAGCTTCAGAGTACAATTCGTTGATGGAAAATCGAACCTGGGTGCTCGTACCTCGCCCCAAGGGTCGTAACGTCATCGGATGTCGTTGGGTGTACGATATCAAGCACAATGGTCGAGTCAAGGCTCGCCTCGTAGCTAAGGGCTATACGCAGAACTGGGGAGAAGACTACTTCGAGATTTTTTCGCCTGTATCAAGGAACAAGTCGACCCGCTTCGCATTTGCACACGCCGCGCTCGAAGACTGGGATATCGACGCCATGGACGTCAAAACTGCGTTCCTCAACGGCGAGCTCAACGAGGAGATATACATGGAGCAGCCGGAAGGATGGGTTGAAGCTGGCAAAGAGGACTACGTCTGTCTGCTCAAGAAGGCCATCTACGTCTGAAGCAAGCCTCTCGCCAGTGGAACCTCAAAATCCACGACTCGCTTATCAAATTGGGATTTGTCCGCACGTACTCAGATGCCGGAGTCTACGTTTATCGTCGACAAGGGGGTGTTCCAGGCGAAGTCACGCTGATTGTTCTATATGTCGACGATCTACTTGTCATGGGCAATTCACGCACGCGCATCGACTTCGTCAAGGACTCACTCAGCAAGCAGTACAAGATGACTGATCTAGGACCGGTGCAACATTCCTCGGTACTCGCATACGTCGCGATCGCGTCAAACGCATCCTCGACATCACCAGGAAGAGTACATCGACGCCGTCCTCGAGAAGTTTAGCATGTCTGACTGCAACGCTGCTTCCACTCCTCTCCCCGCTGGTTGCGTCCTCGTCGCTCGACAGGATGAAGCACCTGCAACCCTTCGTCGGGAGTACCAGAGCCTCATCGGCAGCCTTCTTTACGCCATGCTCGGTACTCGTCCAGACATTTCCTACGCTGTCACGCGTCTCTCCAAGTACAACGCCAATCCGTCTGAAGATCACATGCGTTACGCCCGCTACGTCCTTCGCTACCTCCGTGGTACCTCGCACTATCGTATTCGTTACGATGGAAAGGATGGCGCCGGCATGATCGCGTACTCGGACTCGGACTGGGGAGAAGACCGCGACGACAGGAAGTCGACAACCGGCTTCGTTTTCCTGATGGCAGGAGGTGCACTCTCCTGGGTCTCTCGCCGACAACGCACAGTATCCCTCTCCTCCACCAAGGGGAATACATGTCCGCGTCAGACGCTTGCCGTCAGATGAAGTGGCTTCCACTTTCGGTCGTGAAGTTGGTGACGATATGTCAGTCCTACACCACTCTGCATGGACAACCAGGGATCGATTTTCCTCTCTGAAAACCCTGCGTTGACCGTCGCACGAACACATCGACATCCGCTACCACTTCATTCGTGAATACATCGAGGAAGGCGAAGTTACTCTCTTTCACGTTCCTTCTGCGGAGCAGCTAGCGGACTCGCTTACGAAGTCAGTTCCTCTTTCGATACTCAAGTACTTCTGCGAGCACGTTGGTTTAGTTTCATCCGCGTCTTGAACGAGGGGGTGTGTTGAACATTGGATATCGAACATACGTACATTAGGACAGTTTACGCATCCACATGGACTCTGTGAGAGACTTCCCATAGTTCCATATGTCACTTCACTGCCTTGTAGTTCCTTATCTCTTCCATTTCGTTCTTCTACGCTTCTCTCTTTGTTCCCTTGTTCCACTTACGGACTTTCTTTGTCTTAGCGCACAGCCCGCACAGCATCGTATCCATCTTCTGTCCGGTCTGACCTCTGCGCCAATTATGTCTTCCCATCACTGCTTACGTATGTTACTCCTGGACAGTATATAGGGAGGACTCTGGCTCGCTCTGCTCTTCAGTTGTTCTATCACTGACTGAGGAGTAAGTACCTACACTTCTATGCGCTCCTTACACATATGCTTACTGTATCTGTAGTCGCTCCTCTTCGTGTGCTTACAGGTACTACTTATGCCCTCAATATAGTCGTTCTATCACTGACTGAGGATCGCTCCTCTTCGTGTGCTTACAGTCGGTTCCCTGCCTTACTCAGAGTTCATCAAACATTCAGACAGAAAATCCCACATAATAAGGGCTTACATTGACTAACGAGAATTCTCAGATACTTAGGAGGGGTCACTGTGCCTGTCAATCAGAGATTCCATGAGTACGTGGTGTAGACGAGGGGAAGAGTCTGCGTCACCGAGTCACTGAAGGCGGCCCGGTGGTGGGCTCAACTCGGTTCTGCAGCCATGTATGGGATCACGTGGTCACCTTCGTCCTCTTCGCTCCAACCTCTTCGATCTGTCAGTGATCTACCAGTGATCATTCAAAGGTCGGTCACTGGAGAACGTATGATCATTCGCCCCGTTAGAGGTCCAAGGCGGTCTATCTCTATCACGCTAAGATAAATGTTGATCACTAGCTGTCACATCGAGTTTATATGATCCACTTGGGATTTTACGACAGAATACGAACATATCGCGATCGACCGGCGCTTCGCAGATCGCCCACGGTCAGAATTACCCGCATTTAGCGATGCACTGCCGCCCGGCACCTTACACGCGCAAAGCGCGCCGCACGCTGCGTGGACAACGACGCCGCCCCCCTCACCAGGGTAAGGCTATGTTCCTCCACCACGAACGGCTACGACGAAGTCGCCCACAGACAGGGGGAACGATGGCGGGGTAAACCCGCTTGTACGTGAGCCCCGGCGTAAGTAAGTCGACGTTGGGATTGTGCCCCTGGAGCGGGGTGGAGGGAACCCCTAGCTCACTGGTGGTCGATTCGGCATCGCTCCTCCCCTCCGAATGGAGTGAGGGGACGCGTATGTACTGTACCACACATTGCAGTGAGGACTTACACACTCATCCCTCAAGGAGACACACTGAGGTGTCTCTTGGGCGCCTAACCACCAGGTGGTGGTAGGAGGACAAGAGAGGCCTCCTCCGTAGAGCTTGAGAACCATAGCTGCGTGTAGCGGGAGGTGCAAGAGTGTGTGTGCGAGAGATGGGCCTTCATAGCAATGGCGCTTGGCCAGCCCAATTTGATGGATTTATAATGATATTCAAATGATCGAAAAGGATTCCGATGACAAATCGTTCAGACTTTCGACCAATCAGGGTATGTATCCCGACGACTGTGAGGAGCTGAACCACTTGGCTCCCGACGACTTCTCCCATTAATCCAAGAACATCCACGATCCAGCGCTCGTCTCCTCTACTCACAGCCGTGGTTTGCGACCCCGCGTCCACAGACTCGTGCCAATACTACCCTCAAAACCGCCTCTTATACCACGGTCACATCCGACAAGGACGCTGAGTTGCCAGAACTCTGTCCAGAGGGGCTGCGGGCCTTGAGGCGATGAACACAGACGGGTGCGTCGCCGCTTGGATCCGTGCGGGGCACGCATTGAGGGCACTTTATCTTCCCGCTCGCATGCAGCCACGATCTCCACGATCGATGCATACAATTCCCGAACGCCTCCCGATGCATGTCATTTCCGAGCTAGTACTCGCCCGGTGTGCTCGATGGTGAGTCATCCATCTACCGCCCTTGCACCCCCTTCTCACGGCGCGTCCAGACTCGTGCCCACGTTGGCTGAAGAGTGCCCCGCGCGGTTGTACCGGAAGACGTATGCCGTGCTTACCTTCCACGCACCTCTCGTCTTTCAATCGCGCCGAAAGTGCAGAAAAATGTTCGGGTCAGAGCCCGTAGAAGCTCACGGACGCGACGAACGTCATCTTCGAGTACGCGAAGCCAGAAGCCGCTCCCAGCCCTACCTCGGTCGTCCGTCTTGAAGATGAGTGAGCTATTTTGCATGAGATGGAAGCCAAGGCGGCGGAACGGTCGGATGCGGGCGAGCTGGGAAGACGCCATTGTTGGGAAGGAGCTGGAAGGATTCCGTGCCGAAGGTCCAAGTCATACGAGTTGCGCGAAAATGAGGTAGTGACGATGGCTTGGATCTCGTACGTGTATTTCGCTTGCGATCTACCCCTTTGCTCCTTCTCTCGTCCAATTTTGCGTTTGTCTGCTCACTATATGCTGTGGTTCAGGTGCACTCCTGCCTTATATCCACATATGCGCGGTCGTCTCCACGGCCTCGACCCTGTTATGCTGCGCCCCTTTCACACCGCACTCGCAGCCGTCACCTAGTAAGTCGCTGGTGTCAAGTAGCTCGTCAAGTCTCTGAAGTACCCCCTCGAAACAGAAGAGGGCTACACGCAGCGTCAGTACTCTATCGAGGTCTTCAACCATCTCAAGCCTGGAGGTCCTCGTCGATGCGGAGAATGGCCCTGAGACGGAGGTCGGTGATAGCGGCGACATTATGGGTTCCATCGCTCACGATGGTTTGCTGCTAGTTATCGCGGTTGAAATGCACCGACCGCCCCGTAGTCCGTCCCGCTTTGGCCTCCTCTCGGTTGTTCCGTCGACCTTAGCCACGTCAACGGCCCTAGGACACTTTGCAGTGCTAGCTCGACACGATACGGCGTACCATGGCCAAGACCCTTTCGAAGGTTGCGACAATCTGGTTGATCTACCTGGATATCCAATGGTATCTTCTCAGCCAACGACCAGAAAACCTCAATGACCGTGGCTACCACATTCTTCTCTGTCCCACGCACGCCTTCTGCCTCGGACCGCGCTTCCATTCGCATTCTGACGCCCTAGACACAACATATGAAGAATGGCGCGTGGAGACTTCGCGCAGTGCTATGAGCTCGCTCGTCGCCCCTTGGAGGGCAACTACGTATGCAATGCCGCACATTTCCCTCCACGATTGTACCCGATTTCCACCCTGTCGTCTCTATGCACTCGCTGCAGCCTGCTCCTTCCCTATCGCCCCAGCGACCTCTCGAGGTCAATCGACTTCTTCCTCCCCGAGAAGCACGCACAAGGATGACAACGTCCCGGCCCGCTTCGACGCCCGATGCGGACACGCGTACCTCGCCGCGGGTTCCCTCGCGACCCTCACGACCGAGACCCTGCAAGACACCTCCTTTTAACCTTGTTTGCCATCCACGGCTCTGCACGGTCGACGATCCCCGACGTCGACAGGCGGGTGCTCGCCGCGGTCCCGCGATCCGTGCAGTACGCGTGCACGAACCAGGCGGTCCGCCTCTCGCAGTCGTACAAGGACGCGAAGTACGGGGTGATGGCGGCGCTGACCGAGTTCACGAAGACGGACGCGTGCCTGGTGTGGGTGGAGACGATGGCGTGGATGGGGCGGGGAGACGACGTTGGGCGGGCGCTGGAGACGGCATGCGAGTGGCTGGTGCGTGCTCGTTCGCCATAGTCGTGAGCCTTGGTGCTGACGCCGTTGGGACAGAGTTTTGGGTCCGTGAAGCTACGGCCGAAGAGCCTGCGGGCGTGGGTTGGCGAGCATGTGGAGACGTCGAAGGAGTACCCCGATGCTGTGTACGAGTATAAAGTGTATAAGGGTACTTTTTTGCTTGACGTTGATATAATCGTGCTGATCCGTGTGGTATAGCTTCGCTGCCTCGTCGTCAAAGCTCGGCCTCGTCTGAGGGCCAGAAGGCGTGGTGAGCAGGTCGAGACTGCAGAGATCACGTACCAACGATCAGGTAGTGAGTATATTGCCTCTGTGGACAACGGTACGTTGTCTCACAGTGATTCGCTTGGTCTGATACCTGTACTTACGCTTTTCTACCTCGCCATAGCCTCGGGGGTTACGCAGCCTAGTGGAAGACTGCGGCGATGGCGCACACTGACATTCCGGCCCAAGTCATGGCTGAAATGATTGGACGGTGTACTATACATCATAAGGATGTGTATACATGCTGTTCGTTCAACTCCGAATATGGGTGGAAAGGCGGTCCGCGTGGTCGGCGCTCGTGCCGTAGCCAAGCTTTCCGCCGCCTGCAGCCTGCGGGTCTCCTCGTTAGTTGAGTCTGATTCGTGACGCTTTGTGGATCGCGTCGTCGCTGGGAACCGCGCGCGCGGAGGCGGAGTATCTCTGCGCAGATGAAACGGGACGTCCCTCGGCGCGCGAGATCGGAGCGGGCTCTTCATTTGCTGCTTTTGCCGTTATGCAAGCTTGCCAAGCACCGAGCGGTGGAGGAGAAGAGGAAGAGATGGGGGATTCCGCCTTTCGCGCACGCACGGGCGCGGGCTGTGTACAGAATCGGGAGCCAAGCAGACGCCGTGCGCTGACGGGCGGCTTCCGCGCGACAATCTCGCGTCCGGGCACGGCGGTTGTCGCGGGCCCCCTCCGTGCAAATCGTTGGTGCAGGTTGTGCGCGGCGCGACGCGATGCAGATTTCCGTCGTCCGCTACGGCCCGCCGCGCCTTCTTCGGCCGTACGGACGGTCGGGGACGTCGGGGACGTCGGTCCGCGCGCGTTGGGCAGAATGGCCTGTGAGCGATGCCGACATTGACGGCATACATTTCAACGCGAGTGAGAGCGCGCTGGCGTCCGAGGGTCAAGTCATGGCGATTTGGGTGCGCATGGCCGGATGGCATGGGTGGCCGCTGCTGGAGTCCGGCCAACATATGGGCAAGGCGATGTCGGAGTGTCGATCGCAGTGGCAGATTCACCTGGACGGGCATCTCCGCATCCCTTCCTCGCTCGCGGCCTGGCGGGAGGAACGGTGCGCGCCTGATCAGAACGTGAACGTGCATCCATGCGAGGGCGGAGACGGAGATCGCGCTGGGAGTTTGTGCGCTGTTTAGTTGGCAAGGGGTCTGGGCGTGGTCACACTGCAGGTGTTCATGCCACCCACGCATCCAGGTGCGACGGACGCGAAATGCCATGACGAAGGCCTTGTTTTGCAAGAAGGAACAAAGGTGGATCACCACCCATTATACATCTCAAGGCGTTCGAACTCACCGCGTCCAGTTCTGACCTTGCAGCAATGCCTCGCGCAGTCCGCGCGCCTACGCGACCCATCCACGTCTTGGCCACCAATCCGCACGAGCCACCTTGACATCTTGAGTGCAGCTGTCTTTCCTGCAACCATCTCCACGCACCGCACGGTACCCGCCCTTCTGCCCTTCTGTTCCCCGTCGGACAGGTCGCGGGTCCCCAGTGTCGGTGACGCGCTCGTTGCGCGGGCGCGATCACAGCCCACGTCGCGCGCGCCCCGCGCGCCATGCCTTCTCGCGCAATCCCCGCTCTGTGCGCACGCGCGCTCGGGTCGCTCGTTCGCTCGCGCGTCGCGCGTAGTGTCCACCCCTCGCGAGCGCTCCTGTGGGTGTATAAAACAGTGAGGGGGCGGGCTAGGGAAAGAGCAAGCTCTAGGTCCAACGCACCCTCAGCTCTCCATCGCTCCTTCAAGCCCACTTCCTTCTTCTCTTCCACACCCACCCTCCCTCGTCCAAGATGATGTTCACTCGTGTCGCTGCCTTCGCGCTCGCTGCGCTCCCCGCCCTTGCGGCCGCCACCCCCCTCGCGGCGCGCACGGACTCGTGCTCGACGGGCCCGATCCAGTGCTGCCAGTCCACCGAGTCTGTGAGTGTCCCCCGCTACGACTGTGGAACTTGAAAACAGATCACTCACCCGACGTCGCGATGCAGTCGTCGTCCACGGCGGGCTCTCTCCTCCTTGGCCTCCTCGGCGTCGTCGTCCAGGGCGTCGACGTCCTCATCGGCCTCAACTGCTCGCCCATCAGCGTCGTCGGCGTCGCCTCCGGCAACACCTGCAACGCCCAGGCCGTCTGCTGCCAGAACAACAACGTCGTACGTGTCCCGCGCGTCCCTCTGTCGAAAGGCGGCCCAGCTGACAGTCGCTCGTGACAGGGCGGCCTCATCTCCGTCGGCTGCATCCCGGTCACCCTCTGATTTGCTTATCGGCGTAGTTGGCTGAGAGGTGGGGAGGGTGGAGTTTCGACGCACAGTGCCTGGTTTCTTGGTTTCGGAGTGTAGTTCGTTGACCTAATGGAATATTGCGCTCTTTCTTTCGAATGCTGGACTGCGTGCGAACGGTACATAGTCTGCGGGGACGTCGAGGGTTTGAGTGCGAACGATCTGTAATGTCGACCAGTACAGCCACGCCCGAGCATCAAACGGGGAAATATGTGAGCAGGAGAGCCTGGCGTTGAGGCTTCTGCCGGCGAAGGCTGTCGGCGCGGGGACGGGAAGATGGAAGCATCCGGTATACTCAAGCACACCGAACCCGCGCAGGATCGCGCAGCGCAACCTTCGGGATTAACTCCGCCCCCCAGAACAGGAGCCAGTTCGCCTAGCCCGAAGTACGGACTTCGTGCGCGTGCGTCGCGTCAGCGTTGTGATCGAAGCGCGGAGGAGAAGGAGGGAAGGAGACACCCTTGAACAACCTGTTAGAAGTCGGTGGTTCGGACGAGGTCGGACGAGGCAATCGATACCACGCGGTTGTCCTATGGCACCGGAGGCGAGTACAGACGGACGTGGGGAGAACGAGTGGTGGTGAAGGGCAAATGCGTGAGGCGAGTGCGGGACGAGGGACGATGGCTATCTACACGATGACTAAGCACAAGTAAGGTACGACCAAGCTTGCCATACACGTGAGCAGATTCCAACACAACCTTGAAACGGACGCCTGGGATAGCGCGAAGAGTGAGGTCAGCGAGGCGCCGTTTGCGGCTGCTTGCTCTCCCCGTTCATCTTGAACTTAGTCTTCTCTTCCCCTCAGTTCGCCCATGCTGCACCGGAGATCTCTGAGCCGTCCTAAAAAGTAACACACGACGAAATTGACCTCATCCGTGCGGCGAACTGCCCGCAGAATACAAATTCTCTAATTCCAAGAACATCCACGATCCAGCGCTCACCCTGCTTTCTCGCAACCTTGGTCGGCGACGTAGCGTCTACAAAGCCATGACAGTCCACAAGAGCCTTCAAACCCTCGTCTTTCTTGTCGATACTGGCATCTCGGAAGACCAATCCGCACTCTGCGAGGGAGCCGGGTGGCAGGGCCTCTGGAGCGAGGACTACAGGCTTCGAGGTGGTGAAAAAAAACAGGTGCACCACTGCTCGTAGTTGGGTGAGGCTGTCTTTGACTATACCCTTACCGCGGGGATGCAGCCATGATCTCCACGCGATCGATGGGCCAACGTTCGTCATGTGGGATTTCGGGGTCGTAGGACGCGATCGGGACAGGTCGGAGGGTGAGGGCGTCGCGCTTGGGCTCCTCTGGGCACCGGGGACAGGCGGACGGACGGCGGATGCGCGGGAGATGATGGTGGATAGGAGCAAACGCGTACCTCCGAGCTGAACAGTTCCTGGTGCATATCATTGCAATAAAAGGGCACACGATCCTGAGGTAAGTTTCTTACCAGGTTTAACCTACGGTCGTTCGGGCTCATGCTGCGCAGGGTCTCGTCTTGTGATTGCGAGGCTCTCTGACAGCAGACCACTTGCCGTGCCCACACCCTGGAATGGAATCCGCACCGCGTCCGCTTCCCTGCGTCGCCTTCCGTCGAGCACGAGTTCGGGCTCACAGGCCCCTACCGGTCGAATCGGCGTCCGCCCACTCCCGCTCTGCGGCCGGTGCTGCGGCCGTCCTCGACGCTACTTCCGTGCACCACCGCGCAGCCGACGTCTCATCACGCGTACAGCCCATCGGCCTCGGCGACCACGCGCTTTGCGCGCGACTTCGGCCCACCGGCCTGGTACGTTCGCTGATATTCGCCCGGGGCCGCGAGCGAAAGGTGCGCCCCGAGTCCCACACCCCCGCCCTTCATCCCGTCTCATGTTCTGCTGCTCCGCTGGCACGCGCCAGGAGGATATTGATACGACCCTTGCGTTCGCCAAGAAGGCGCTCGAGGTCGGCCAGGAGGTGCTCCAGGTGGTCCCGGTTCCGTATGTCGCTGACGGCGTGAAGGTTCTGATCAAAGTTGTGGAGAAAGTCGAGGTGCGCCGCCAGCTCATGGCCCCTTATCTCGTATGCTCATCCCCGTCGTCCTCCCTTACAACGACGCCTTCGCTATTCGTTCCACAGGAAGTCCGGTCGACCAAGAAAGGGCTCCAAGAGTTGGCGAAAGATCTGGGGAACCTCGCTGGCATACTGCAGAGCGCGTCTGAGCAGATTCAGAGGAAGGTCGACGCGAGCGGGCCTGAGAAACTTCAGGATCTAGGCGAATCCGTGGGTGATAGGACGATGAAGTTCCTGAGGTGCGTCACAGCCTTTCTGTATGCGATCCAAGCGTCCTCAGCTCCCTGTAGCCAGGTTGAAGAGCTGCAGAGTGAAGCGCAAAGGCTATACACAGGCCCATGTTGGCGTCGATGCTTCCATAGTGCACGCGATGCGGAGACGCTGAAGGACATGCAAGAAAAAGTGGTTCAGATCACCAGGTTTTTCCAGGTGAGCTTGCTTGTTCCCCGCTCAGCGTCGTCGCTCACTGCGCGCACACAGGCCGACTGTCTCGTTGAATCACCAGGGATGGACCAGCTTATTGAAGGGATGAGGAGGGTGGAGGTATGGTTGAAAACGTAGCGTCGGCGGTAGAGGTGCGTGTCTGACAACGGGTCTCGGCTTCTGACACTGATGTGATTCCACAGAGAGTCGAGGTCGTTCAGATTCAGCACAGTGAGTGCATATAGTCATTCAGGCCGCTCGTTGTATGTTGCTTATTTGCGTGGTGGCGAACAGAACGCGACGACGACTCGAGAAGCTACTGCGAGCCGATGCTGGATATCGTGCCTCACTAACAACGCGAAAAGCAAGTTCCTTCCTGGCACACGCGAAGAACTATTCGAGCAACTCTCCCAGTGGGTTCGCGGCGAAGGCGCGGACGTCGAGGGCCGGTTCATCTGCCACCTCTCCGGCGTTGCGGGCGCAGGAAAGTCTACCATGCCCGCGAGTTCGCCGAACGCCAAGATTTTGACCTGGACTCGCGGCGTCATTCTTCTTCGCTCGCGACGTCGCGGACTGCTCCAACACTCGCCTTTTCTTCCCCACCATCGCCTACCAAGTCGCCGCTCTCAGGAGACATCACCCCTCATTGTCGACGCCGTCGGGAGCATCTCACACGCGGCCAGAGTCAACAGATGCAATATGAAGCGAAGGCCCTCTTGACCACGCCGTTTCACTCGTCGATCCCTCGCATCGTCCATCGTCTTCGTCGTCGACGCCCTCGATGAATGCGTCGAACCCGTGGACCGCTCTCTCCCCAGTCTTTTGGTCAAGCTCCTCGTCGACTGTGCGCAGCAAGCACGCTTTACGGTGAAGATTTTGTTCACGAGCCGTCCCTTGGATCCCATCGAAAGAGCTATATCTGCCAGCATCGACTCTCCACAGGACAAGATCTACTCGCTCGACCTCAGTAAGCAGTCCCCCGCATCCGTGCTCGAGGACGTCAAGCTGTTCCTCAGAGACCGGCTAGCAACAGCGTTCCGGCCACGAATGCTGAGGAACCGCGGCGACCTCGTCGATCGTCTGGCAGAGCGCTCGGAGGGTTGATGGTCTACGCAGACACGGCCGTCAATTTCCTTGCTGAATACCCCGAGGACGTGGAGAACGCGCGGAGTATCTCTTCTCCAACCCCAAACGATCCGAACTGCTTGGGCCTCTCAACGACCTCTACCTGAAGGTGCTCGAGATGCGTTCCCAAGAGACAACATGGAGAACGAGGAGCCACTGCGGGATCGCGTGCAGACGATGCTCGGGACCATCGCGCTCCTGAAGGACCGCTTCTCGCCGAACGACCTCGAAAGGCTGCTGTCTACGCCCACGAAAACATCCGTATCCGTTCTCCGTCACCTTCGCTCCGTCGTGTTATTCGACCGCAGCGACCTCGACGCGGCGTTCCGCCCCATCCACATCACCTTCTCCCAGTTCCTCGTCGACGTCCACCCAAAGTACGACAAGGGACCCTACCTCGTGAAGACGGTGCGCGAGCACGGACGCATCGCCGCGGGGTGCCTCGACACCCTCGTGTCTTCCCTGCACCAGAACCCGCTCTGTGTAGCGTCTGGGACGAGGCGGTCGGGCGTCCCAGACGTGGAGGAGCGCGTGGCTGCCGATATTCCGAAACACGTGCGGTACGCGTGTCTGCACTGGGCAGGGCACCTCGCGCAGTCAGACGAGAACGCGAAGGACGTGTATGCGGCCCTGGACAAGTTCGCGAAGTCGGTGCTGTTGCAGTGGGTGGAGACGATGGCGTGGATGGGCCGGATGGACGCGGTGACGGCGTCACTGAATAGGGCTATCGCGTGGCAGGTGCGTCGGTCTGTTTTTCTCGCCCGTCGGAGGCTGATGGCGGCTTGCTTGACAGAAGATCGGTCGTACACGGAAGGTGATGGAGAGCGTGCAGGCGTGGCTTGCAAGGAGCACCCTGAGATGGTGAAGGACCACCCTGAAGCCATTTACCAGTGCATCGTCAACCAGGAGGATGGACCGTCGGCTGTTAGGCAGGCGACGCACGATTCTGCCACGCTCTCTCTGGTAGACGAGTGATAGACTAGTTCATGGTTGGCTGTTGTTGCCCTCTCGACTTCATGATTTTGTACTCCTTCCTCCCTCCCGGTCATCGTAGTCATGCACACGCACAACCATCAACTATATGCGTGTGTCCCCCAGCATCTCACCTTGCGTGCATTCTTCGAGAGTTCAATAGGTGCCTGACGACGCTCTTGCCTCCCGCCACCACTGTATCCCCGACTGCACTCACGCCTCCTCCGGTCCCGACCCTCACATCCTTCTCTGGCACGCTTCCTAGTGTTGGCCAGCCCCGTTCTTCTACAGTGTGGTGGACCAATCTCTCATGCCAACCTGCAAGTCATCCTCCGTCTTGACTGGATCACAACATGGAAATTGAAGCCGGCGGCAGAGACTAGGTACGCCCTGTTCCTGCATTCCTTCCCCCGACGCAAATTGTCGACACCCTTCTAGCCTGCAGGACCTCTTTCATGTCGCTTATCGCAAACCCCTATCCGAACCCATCCAGGGCACGGCCCCTGCAGGCCTGCGAGGGGGCAAGTACATGGCCTCATGTCGCGGTCGCAGCCTGCTCGACCGTCATCTCCGTCCCTACGCCCAGCGTCCCTTCCACGCTGTCTCCTGTGCCCCGTCGGTCCACCAGCACGCACGACCGGTGATAATGACGGAGGACGGGACTGGTGAGGTGCACACGTCTCTTTCTCCCTGCGTCCTTCCCCCATGCAAGGCTGCTTTCTTTCCAACCGCGCCTGCGAAGAACCCGCCAACGACCCCTTTGCTCGTGCCAGGTCCGCTCTCGACGCCGCGAGGCAAGGTCTCGCGCTCGCACCCATCCCCAACCTGTCTTCGGCTGTGGACGCTCTCAATGGCGTCGTCCAGAATGTCGAGGTACGACCTCTCGAGCTCCTCTCCGTGCTCTGACCGGGTGTTCACGCTCTGTTGTCGTGCCTTTGCAGAGGGTGTCGTTGTCTCCGCTGAAGAAGACGAGGTGGATGAAGGAGTGGCTCGGAAGTCTGGCCGTGGAGATCCGCGAGCTCGCAGAGCTCATCAAGACCGCACCCACCGACGTCCAAGGTCGCCTCGGCACGATTCCTGCGGAGAAGCGCCAGCCATCTTGGACGACCTCAACCGGTCGGAGCGGCTGGTCGAGGAGACCGAGTCCTTCCTCAGGTGCGTATTCTTGTCAGTTTCACGTCTTGCCGTTGTCGACCCTGCTGCAGAGGGTTGGAAAAACTCGGAGAAGGCGCAGAGGAGCTGCAGAAGGGAAATCTCCTCCGTCAATTGGTATTCAGCTCGAGGGACGTGAAGATGTTGAAGAAGCTGAAGACAGGAGTCGCGAGCCTCGGCGCATATTTCAGTGTGCGTACTCTCCACCCGCGTTTGAAGCCTCATTCTTATGTTCCCATAGGCCACTGCCTCGTCACAATAAACCAAGATATCAACACTGCTCTTCAACTTCAAGCCGTCCGGAGATTAGAAGTTGTCATTCAAAAACTGTACCAGAGACCCAGGTAAGTCATATGATCCGTCTGGAGTGTAGCAGGCGATGACAGTACGTCGTTGCGCCAGGCCGAAAATGTGCCTCAACTCAAACTAGATCCCCCGAAACGTAAGCTCTTTCTTACTCTCGTTACTTGGACGTCCTCGCCTACATCACACACAGTCGAAACCGCGCCAGAGCCCGAAGTCACTCCGGCACCCGAACCCGAAGCACCCGTTCCAGTGGTCGAGGAGGAGCCCGCCCCCTCCCCCGTCGAGCAACTAGTCGCCGAAGGGGTCGCTGAGTCTGTTCCAGAGCCCGTAGCCCCACCTGTGGAGGAGGACCCTGCCCCCGTGCCCCAACCCAAACGAGAACCCGCAAAACGTAAGCTTTCACTAGCTTCCAGCATCACGTCTTCGCTTATGTCACACACCACCCAGGATACGACGATGTGTTGGAGCGACTGCCACGCGCTCTTGTGGGATATGAGAGTCACCTCAAGGAGCCGCAAAAAAGGCTTCTCCCCGGAACGCGCCAAGACGCGGTCGCAGAACTGTCCCGATGGGCCACGGGCCAAGAAGTAGATGTCTCCACGCAGACTATATGCGTCCTCACCGGTGCGCCTGGTCTCGGCAAGTCGACCATCGCAGCGGACTTCGCACAACGCCTCGGCCATCGGCTCGGGGCCTCGTTTTTCTTTGCACGTGGCATCGCCGACACGTCCTCCACTCGACTCTTCTTTCGCACCATCGCCTACCAGCTGGCGTACTCGCAAGGCGACCTCCATGACGTCTTCGCCAAAGCCGTCCGAGACCACATCCACGACATTGACGACCTCCTTCCCCAAGATACAGGGAAGATTCTTTTCCGGGACCCGCTTCTCTTGGCTGAGCCGCGAGATGACGATCCAGTCTTCCTCGTCATCGACGGTCTGGACGAATGTTTTGACACGTACAAGACCGGGCCTTCGAAGATGATCGAATCACTTGTCTCCAGCGTCCGACAAGCACCATTCCCGCTCAAGATCTTCTTCACATCTAGTCCTGGTGACGTTGTTGACACGACCGTCATCGCCAACGTCAAACTTGTGGACACGGTTCATATCGTGGACCTCAACCAGCAACCTCTTGAGTCGGTGGATCGCGATATCAGGCTTCTTCTTAGACATCGCCTTTCCACCGTCGTCTCCGAGCCTCTTCTCGACGCTTGGCTAGGTGGGCGGACAAGAACTTCCTGTATGCCGATGTGGCAGCCCGCTTCCTGGTAGAAGACACCACCGACATCAACAGCCGTGCGGAGTACATTATCTCCACCTCTGAACGAAGTCGAGCGCTCGGCCCGCTCAACGACCTCTACCTCAAGATCCTCGAGGCGCCTACCCGCGGGACGTCATCCACGCGGAGCCGCAGACGTGCGAAGACGTGCAGGCCGTGCTCGGCGGCCTGGCGCTCCTCCGCGACGCCCTCTCCCCCAACACCTCCAAACCCTCCTCGGGCGACGATCAAGAAGCCAGCCCCGTCCTCCACCGCCTCAGCGCCGTCGTCGACTGCAATCCCAACGACCCCGACGCGCCCGCCCGCGCGCTGCACGCGTCCTTCGCGCGCTTCCTCGTCGACGTCCACCCAAAGTACGACAAGGGCCCGTACCTCGTCCGCACACGCCGCGAGCACGGCCGCCTCGCCGCCGCATGCCTCCGCGCGCTCATCGCCCTCGCGCGGGCCGCGGGCTGGTCCGCCGCACGCGCGGTACGCGTGCGTGCACTGGGCGGCGCACCTCGCGCAGTCGGACCGGACGAGCGAGGTGTTCGGGCTCGTGGCGAGCTTCGCGCGGGGGGCGCTGCTGAGGTGGGTGAGGCCGTCGCGGAGATGAAGAGGTTGGACGTGGTCGACGGGGCGCTGGAGAAGGCGTCGGCGTGGCAGGTGCGTTTCTCGTCCTCGGTGCGGGTGTTCGTGCGCTGACGCGCGCGCGGTGCAGGAAATCGGGAAGATTCGCGGGTTGCTGGATGCGGTGCGGAAGTGGGTGGGCGAGCATCGGGACGCAGTCAAGGTGCGCCCCTAGCGCTGTGTACGAATGTG
>NW_025954339.1:0-62342 GCF_022376455.1 Epithele typhae | reverse complement strand
TCGTGGACCCCTTCAATGTTCTCCGACCAGCTCTGCGTGATCATGTTCACACTACCGACAATGCAGTTCAGTACTGGGAGCGTACAATGAAGGAGTCCAAGTACGTGCCAGGTTGCTATGAAGCCAACCATAGCTGACATTGCTCAGGGCAACATACACAAAGATCAAGCCTCACCAGATCAACATCTCAAACCTAGTTGAGCTACAGATCGCTTTCACAGTGGTTCGCCTTCCCCGACAGGAGTACGTCTTTGTTCCTAAGCTATGTTCGATCTGTGTTCTAGACCGTACTGTCGAGAAGGTGAGTGCTATATGCTGATTCTCACTTGGAGCGTGCTTGCTGATTTGATTATAGGACTTCAATCTAGCTTCAATTGCAGCTTTGACAAAGCGTGCCAAGTCTCCCAGACGTCCTTTGAAGCGCAAGGTCGGCTACGGCGACAGCGAGGAAGATGACACAGACTCTGTGTTGAAGCGTATGCGCTTGGACAATAGTGACTTGCAGGACAGTGCAGTTGTATCTCAGACAGATGTGCCTATGGCTGGGTAGAAGATGTAGAGTTGGCATGTGCTTCTTCTAGTGAATTGAGCTTCTCTTCTCGGTGCATGAATGTGAATGTGAACACGTGATTCTTGAATGTGAACACGTGATTCTTGAATCTGAATATCGACTTGAATGAGAACATGTGATCTTTGAATCTGAATATCAAGAGACTATCGAGAAGCTATCACTGCAGCCATCGTTCCAACCACATCCTATTCATCCACTGCACACATCATGGAGACTGGACTCTTTCCACACACCACCTCTTCTGGCCAGATCCTTAGCAGTCATCGCCAGTGCCAACTCTCTGTATCGGACGTTCGTTGGGACTCCTTGACCTCCTACGGCCTGAGCAAGCTCACACCATCCGTTCTCCGTTGGATTGGCGGCATCAAAACCGATGACCGAGGCATGCTATACCTGGATCGGAACATCCTGATCGCCCTTTGGGAGCGGTACCACCACTTTTATAGCTCAGTAGAAGCCGCCTGTCCCCAGCTTCGACCGTCAATCGGTGGATCAGCTGTTCGGAATCCCAGAAGGGACAAATGGCACAAGTTTGAAAACAAGGGGAATCCTACCACCAAGAGATGGTCAAAGTTCCTCAGCGATGTGGAGAAACTAGGCAAAGTCCCATTCGAACACCTGTCATGCGAATACCCTGAATTCTGCCCTCATCCCAACGCCGATCCCCATCGCTTTGAGACCAGCCTCTCTCAAGTCCTCTATTGCTTCCACTCCACCTACACCTTCTGCATCCATCTCTGCCTTCCCAGATTTCCATTCCCATTCCGAACCCCTTCCCGAGTCACTCCCCCCGGTTGGAACTGTGAGCTCTTCTACCTACAGCCACCCGGTCAGCTCTACTGGGGTCCAATCGAGAAGACGGAGGCAGACTTCCCTCAGAAGTTTCAGCCGAAGAAGCTCCTGAAGCTGGAGGGGGAGGACTACGTTAGGCTTGCCGCCATTCACACGGTTACGAATGAGCAACTCAGAAGGCTGGAGTTGTCGGAGATGGAGGATTGGCGCAAGGAGACAGAGAAGGCCAGGGAGAAGGAGACGATGAAGGACTACATGGAGAGAGTTGAAAATTGGGTACACCTGGTGGGCAAGCTTCTTATCCAGCTTCCACTTATCCAGACTAGGTGCAGGATGGAGACGTCTTCAGAGGTTCGTGTTATCTTGCATGAGAAGGATGCTATAGTGCTATTGGACCCTTGGCAGAATGCAAACGCTGTATACCAGATCTTCTCTTGGTGCTTGGAAAGACTTGCAGTGTATGTCGTTACGGAAAGTCTCTGACTGGTTCTCTTTTTACGGCAAAGTTAAGCCACAGGTCTCTGACAATGGTGTTATATCAGCTGTACTTGTCTCTTCAGTGTAGCGCTACTATACATACTTGGTCTCTTACACACCATACGCCTATTGTCTCTCATATGTACAAGCTTAAATTGCTTAGATTCAGGAATACCAAGCTTGATACACGACCCGCAGGGTGAACCCTTGGCAACCCGTGGTGACCCGTAGGCTCGGGGTGCATTATACATGTAATGAATAGTGGTGGATCAATCAGGAGGTATCATATGTGGATGGGGAACAAGAGCCGCGCGCACTGCGCACACAAAGCCTGCGCAGGATGTAATTGCCACCCCGCACGCACCTCAAAACAGGGTGAAGGCGAAGGCGACAAAGTTCATGTACATGCTTCCTCGTCTCGTACGGCAGTGACAATGACGACACGCGTGAGCGCGAAGCGTACCCGAAAGTCCCCTCACTCCTCGCCGCGGCCGACCTCACGACGGCATGCGGTGCGCGCGCGCCTGGAGGTGCTCACGCTCCCGCTTGTGGACGTCACGGGCCATGGCGGTGGCAGACGCGCGCGCGCTGGAAGCGCGGCACAGGCCGAGAGCGTAGCAGCCAGGACACGCCGGTTCAGCTCGTTCTGGCATATGTGACTGCCACCCCGAATGAGTTCAGAAGAAGTTGAAGGAGACGGAGCTCGCCAGTGCGCACACCGCTCACACCCGGGGGGGGGGGGGCACAGACGATGCTGCCACTCGCGCCGCCGCCGCCCGCTGGCGGGATCTGGACGCGGACGAGGACGACAAGGCCATCCCAGGGGTAGACACGGCCGTAGAGCGTGTAGGCTCACCAGGCTTGTGCGTATTGCGGAAGGGTCTGTGCGTGCGTGCGTGCGTGCGTGCAGGGGATAACAAGGGAGGAGAGAAGCGGAGAGAGAAGAGGAGACTAGACAACAAAGGAGGAGGGAGGGAGAGGTCACCAAAGCGCGCACTGGGGAGAAAACGGGTCAGCAAAGGAGAGCGGACCAAAGAAGCAACCTCGCCGGTGATGAAGACGTCTTCGACCTCAGAGCACGTCCGCCCGATGTCCATGTCCGAGTCTGTCGGGCTCGCCGCGCGCGAGGGCGCATCCTCCGGCTTGTGTTCTTCGTCGTCCTTGCTCGAGACCGCGTCGATGAGCTCTTCAACGTCCGTGTCGAGCCCGTCCTGGACCTGTCGGTGCACACAGTCGATATGTGCTGCTCCGCCTTGCGTGTCGTCCATCTCGTGGTCATGGTAGTGGTCGGAGTGGCGGTTGTCGTCGTCGCCGTCTAGTTCAACGTCGAGGTCCGTGTTTTCGTCTTCATCGCCCTCCACCGCCCTCCTCGCCAAGATCTCCGCCTTCCACGCCTGCACCTCGGCATTCTCCTCCTCCCTGTTCACCACGCACATCTCGCACGTCTTCGGCGCATGTGAGTTCCTCTCCCCTCCCTGCAGGTCTCATACACCCGCTCCGGCGTGCCCCACCTCCACATGTCCACCTTGCGCCTCCCGCCACGCGCGCGCCCTGTGTGCTTGATGGCGTATGCGTCCAGGAAGGAGTGGGCGCGGTACGCGTTCAGCTCGTCCATCGCATCACTCGGCTCCCGGAGCGGGAGGGGCTGGGCGGGGGTACACGGTGGTGCTCACGGAGGTCGAAGAAGAGGGGATGGGCCGTGGCCGAGAATGGCGAGTTCTCTAGCCTCGCGTGCAAGGCAAGCGTGTGCCCGTCCGTGGCCCCGTCCTACGCCGTCCAAGCGTGAGTGCCGAAAGAGGCCATGGAAGGCGAGAAACTCACAACCTAGAGCCCGGACAGAGAGCCGAGCGTGAACTTGAGGCCACCGAGGGGCACGCCGTCCACCGCTCCCAGTTGTTCACCTGCCACGCCCTCAGGCTCATCATCCGGTCGCTCCACGCCTGCCCGCTGCCCCTGCACATGGTCAGGGAGGGCCACACACGCAAGTCCCAGTCGCCATGGTGGAGAGGGAATCACAGAAGTTGTTGTGGGGGTGAGGAAGGGGGGTAACGGAAGCCGTACACGGTGTACGACCCGACGTGATTCGCAAGCATAGTGCGGAGGGCGGGCGAGCAGGTAGCGAGTTTTTCTGTGTGAGGTATGAAGATCGCGGGGAAGAGCGCAAAGGGGAGGGGAGACGTACCGGGGGTGAAGGATAACCAGTAGAGCCAGGGGGCGAGAACGTCCTCGTGGCTCTCAATAGGCCAGCCAGAGGTGGACTCGCGGTGGGCCCAGAGGTGGTCGAGGACGTCCATTGCGTGTTGTTTTGAAAAGCCGCCCCTCCACATCGCGCATTGAAAGATGTAATGAAAGCTCACCCGTTTATCACACTCCCACCGAGCCGATGATCGCCACATCACCTCCACTGCATCTCCTTAAGTTCAGCAGGATCATTTGAGTGAGGCGGGGTGACAGGAGCAAACAAACAGAGGTGGGGAAGGAGAAGTCACCGACTGGCAAGCTGCGCGCGAGCGCCGACTCCGGCCGTCACACGTGACTGACCCGTGGTCGTAAGCGCTGTACCCGAGCGTACCCTGACCCGTGAGCTCACGGGTCCGGGTTTCACGGGTCCGGGTACAGGTCGACTCAAGATTACCCGGGGTGACCCGTGGTGATCACTACTTGTGCCCGTCTCTCCTGCGCGCTGCCCCAATCCTCCTCCCTCAGTGTGGCTGCACGCCCTGATCGCATACAAGATGCGGCGGGACGTGTCTCCTGTCCTTCCTCACCCATCACCAGTGTCCTGCGCTCAAATCGGGCGGCCTTACAGCTGTCCGTACGCGCGCCTCTCTCCTCCTCCTCCTTCACCTCCTCGCCACCCTCAACTTCCCTGTCCCACTGCTTGCCTGCCTCCCCAACCACCTCAAACCACCGAGGACGTCCCAATGGACATCCTTGGCCCCTTAATTCGCATCCTGGCGCCGCAGTTCAAGACCGTAGCGCTGGTTGTCTCCCAGTAAGTCCCTGGCCCTGTCCTCCTGCACCCTGCCCCACCCTTCCTCCTGCAGCGTGCCTGCAAGCCCCGGCCACGTACAAGATATGGCGGGGGGTGTCTCCCGTCCTTTCTCACCCATCGCCCACACCTTGCGCTCAAAACAGGTGGCCTTACGGCCGTCCGCGCGCGGATGCTGCCCACCCTCCTCCTCCTCCTCCTTGCTGCCCTTGACCTTCTCGTCCCACCATCTGACTGCCTCTCTGACAACCTCAACAAGCCCAGGGTGTTCCAAAGGACGCCCTAGGCCCTTCAATTGTGTTCCCAGTGCCACAGTTTAAGCCAGTGCGCCATTCATCTCCTGGTGAGCACCCCATCCTATATTTTTTACGCCTACCCACGTTCCGCCGTCTCTCTCGACAACATACCAGATGCTGCAGGGCTTATCCCTTAGCCCACACCTTGTACTAGACACCATCTAATAGCTATAAGTCTTACTTTTACAATGCTTAGTAGACATCCCGAGTAATAAAGAGTTCTGTTGATACTATCAGAGTCTGCGCAAGTACGAGCAATAAAAAACAAACCTTCCAGAGCCTGCAGCTTGAAGGCCTTCCTCTGAATCAACTGAACAGCTGCCTCCCCAACCTCACTCCATATCTCTTCCAACCGTGGGACCTCCTCTCGACGCTCGATTCTCCACCACTGAACGACTCTTTCTTCATCGTCATCTGCGTCAAGAACCTCCAGTTCCAGAACCATGAGGGTAGGAATGAACTCTGCCAGCTTCTGCCCTAGCCTCTTGCACGCTGTGAGGGGATCCATGGCAAGGTCTTTAAACAGATCTGGAACGAATCTGATGCTGAGATGAATGAGAGGGATGGGAGAGAACCTCTGGGGCATGGTCGACTACGTATGAAAATAAGAATTAGTCTAAAATGAGTGCAAAATAGTGAAAAACGTACCAAGATGTCTTCGAAACCATTCGCAGGATAATAGAAATGGTCGAAGGTCAACGACCTAATCTTCAACCTGGCAGCTGCATCGAAAGTCTCGCATCTGAGCTCATCTTCGCAGTCGTCCCACATGAGATCGGCAAAGGAAAGGGACGACAAAGACTTGATATGGTGGAAGAGCTGGTGTGGCAACTCTGCAAAGTCGTACATGGTGGCTGAGCGTGAAGGAATATACCACTTCTGAGTGAACTCGAGGAAGTCGATGTGAGAGAAGGAATGATTCTTGTAGTTGTCGATGGGTGGGCTCTCGCCAAAGATCTCCTCGTCACCGTCGAGCATGAAGTCAATCTCAACGGTCTGGAGGTCGTGCCAGGTGTGAGCCCACAAGACCTCAAACGTGGTGTGGCAGTAGACAGAAAGGTGGAGAAGAGAGGAGGTAGGGGGAACCAAGGATCGCTGCCACTGTTGGAGCTTGAGATGTTTGAGGTAGGGGAGGTCTAGAAGAGGGGATGCAATGCTAAGCTCCTGGATGAGATCCCAATGGGCCAACTCCTTCTCTTCATGCTCGTTCTCCTCTTCGTCTCCTGTCAAAGATAAAGAAGCAAGAAGGGGGACTTTGGAGAGTTGAAGGATGAGAGAATGAAGGATGTTCCAGTCCTGGAAGGTGATATCGACTGGAATAGACCCCTCTGGAGTGACAAGGAGAATGCAGAGAGTTTTGGGAAGTCGGGAAGGAGTGGAGCAACCGTGAGGACATTGTCGATGGTAGCTGAGCTCATGGAGAGTGTGGTCAAAGTGGGTATGAATAGAAGGCAGACAAAAACGTCGATTTGTTCCCCCGTGTTCAGAACCACAAGCTCAGAGAGATTTGGGATCTTGCTGAGGAGCTTATCCGTGAAAACGTGGGTGGAGAGAATATCGGAGTGATAGGGGGTGTGGAGGGACTTGATATAGTGACAGGGAGGGTAGGGAAGGTAAGGATGAGCAGAAGTGAGCCACTTCACCCATTCAATGGTGCCTGTGGGGTTCCAATCACACCAGTCTTGTAGATGGATCTTAGAGAGTGCAGTGGGCATGGCCAGTTGGTATGTGAGCTTGGAGGCCTGAGCTACAGTAGTAGCTGAGGAAGGAGGAAGGAGTTTGAAGATAGAAAGGAGGATGTCTTCAACAAGATGCATGGTGAGATGGGTGTGGGAAATGGGCAATGCAGCAGCTTGAGTGATGGTAAGAGGCAAGGAGGAAGTCTCCATGCAGACGTCAAGCGCGAGGGCAAAGAACAGCTGCAAACAGGCACACGTATTCACACAGATACACGAAATCGAGTTTGAGGCACACAGAGCACACAGAGAATGAGAAGAGCGCAAAAACAAAGGCGCAGGCAATATATACAAAGCACAGATACAAATAAAAGCAACCAGGGGGCCCCCAACCACATACAGTCCTCCAAATCCACCAAACAAACAAGCTTGAGGCAGGCTTGAAGGCCAGGGAAGGGATGGGAAAGACCTGCCTAATCAGTAACAGCCAGAGCGACATAGACGCCCAGCAGGACGGCCTAGCATAAGTTCCCCAAGGGAACGTAAAAGGGAGTGAAGAAAACAAGTTAGTGAAGTCCAGAAGAGCGCAAAGGCTACAGAACCCCTTTCCTAACTCCTATCGCGACTCAGGAGAAAGAAAGAGGATCTGCAGCCCCCATAGTGCGCAAGAAAAGCGAAAACCAGCCAAAATGAGCTCACCTGACATAAGCACACTCTCTAGCCAGCAGAGACAGCTCAAGAGCACTGAGATGTGCTGAGAAAGACTGCCAGAAGTGCATATAAGAGACAAGGGGGAGGAGGGAGGGCAGAATGCAGAAAGAGAAGTGATGACTCACCAGCACACCAGAACCATACCTGACTCCCAGACCCATAATCTCCACCAGAAACCAGCAAGAAAGACACCTATGGTCAAACAGAGCAACTGGAAATGATCAGAGGGCATGGAAAGAGAAAGGGGATAGTAGCAACAGGTGCACAAGAGTACTCACATGATATCCAGGGCAGAGATGACAGAGAAAGGTCATAAAACAGAGAAAGAAGCAAGCCCCCAGAGCCCAAATGACCCCCAGAGCCCAAATGACCCCCAGAGCCCAAATGACCCCCAGAACCCATTGCTCCTCCCAACAGAGCCCCCAAGCTACCGGGTCAAAAGGGACCCACACAAGGGTACAGTTCAAGGTAAGCACCGCACAGATCTCTTCCCTTGCGAGGAAGGCTGACAGTGCTACCCGTGCTTAGAGGGGGGCCCCCCTCTTCACACGTTATTGAACTGCTGCCCGTAGGCATGGGAGGGAGGCATGAAGCCAACCCTCCAAAGCGTCGAAGAAGCAGGGCAGCAGGCTTAAAGCCTCTGCTGGCGCTGAGTCATCAGTTCCCACGGCGCCAAAGGCCACAGTGGCTGCACACCAAAGGTTCTCAATGGCAAAAGATATATTCATAAGTTATATAACATAGTACTACAGCTAAGCAATACATATAACTAGGTAACAACACGGGCGAGGGCATGGGCGTGGGTGACGACGTGGGTGGGCGACACGGGCACCAACACAGGTGTCAACAGGGGGCGGGCATGGGCGCAGGCACCAACGCGGGCGTGGGCACGACGCGGGTGAGCGCAGACGATGTGGGCGGGGGCGAGGGTAGACGACGTGGGCATGGGCGACGACGCGGGCGGGCGCGGACGACACGGGCGGGTGCAGACGACATGGGCGTGGGCGAAGACGCGGGCGGGGCGTGGACGACACGGGCACGGGCGTGGGCGACGACGCAGGCGAGGGCGTGGGCCGACGACGTGGGCGAGGGCGGACGACGCGGGCGCGGGCGCGGGCGTGGGCGACGACGCGGGCGGGCGCGGATGTGTCTTGCACACATCCGGGGCCCAAGGAGGCTCTGGGGAGGGGGACGGAGCAGTGCGGGGGAGGGAGGGACTGGGCACTTACCGAGGGACAACGGCCTCAGAGGGGCGCGAGTTGTAGGAGTTGAGGGACAGGCAGGCGGCAGAACGAGGGCAGGCGGTCGGCAGGATGAAGGTGGATGGGGTGGGATGAGGGTGGAGTTGAGGGAGCGGGACAAGGGGAAGTGGGAGGTGGGAGGTGGGATGGAGAGGTGGGTGCCCAACGGCGTGGCCACAGAGGTCGCTGGGCTGTGCTCAGCGTCTCAGTGAGCGCCCGAATGGGGCCACGTCAGCGGGCGCTTGCGGTGCTTTTTACGACACCTGTGCCCATCTCCTCCCTCTCCCTTACCACCACCCTCTCCCTTACCACCACCCTCTCCTCCTCCCCCTCTCCGCCCTCATCCGCCCTCAATTCCTACAACCTGCGCCCCTCTGAGGCCGTTGTCCCTCGGTAAGTGCCCAATCCCTCCCTCCCCCGCACTGCTCCGTCCCCCTCCCCAGAGCCTCCTTGGGCCCCGGATGTGTGCAAGACACATCCGCGCCCGCCCGTGTCTTCGCCCACGCCCACGCCCGCGCCCGTGTCGTCCGCGCCGGCCCGCGTCGTCGCCCTCGCCCGCGCCCGCATTGTCGCCCACGTCGTCGGTGCCCGAGTCGCCCACGCCCGTGCCCGTGTCGTCCGCGCCCCGCCCGCGTCCTCGCCCACGCCCTCGCCTGCGTCGTCGCCCTCGCCCGCGCCCGCATCGTCGCCCACGTCGTCGGTGCCCGCGTCGCCCACGCCCGCGTCTTCGCCCACGCTCTCGCCCGCGTCGTCCGCGTCGTCGCCCACGCCCACGTTGTCCCCTGCGTCGCGCACCCGCGTCGCGCACCCGCGTCGCGCACCCGCGTCGGTGCCCGCGTCGGTGCCCGCGTCGGTGCCCGCGTCGGTGCCCGCGTCGCCTGCCCACGTCGTCGCCCACGCCCACGCCCACGCCCGCGTCGTCCGCCCTCGCCCACGTTGTCAGTGCCCACGCCCACGCCCACTGCCAGCACCCATGTTCACCAACTAACACCTTTATCTGTAGTCTGTAGTCTGTACACACCTGTGGTTACCCCAATTGTAATACAATGGCCCAGGAGCCTGCAGAACTGGTTTTGTTAACCCCCACCAGGTGGTAATTGTACTATATCCTCCCCAGGCTATTGTAATAAGCCCATAGACTAATGAAAGAGCGTCCCCAGCCCTGTAATAAGCTACAATTCTAATGAAAAAGCGTCCCCAGCCCTGTAATAAGCTACAATTCTAATGAAAAAGCGTCCCCAGCCCTGTAATAGGTCGGAATTCTGATGAAAGAGCGTCCCCAGCTCTGTAATAAGCTACAATTCTAATGAAAGAGCGTCCCCAGCCCTGTAATAAGCTACAATTCTAATGAAAGAGCGTCCCCAGCTCTGTAATAAGCTACAATTCTAATGAAAAGCATCCTGTGAGTTGTGCATCGCGGCGTGGAATGGTGTTTACCACATCGAGACGGTATACTAAACGCCTCAATAGCTCCCGCGTTTGTGACCGCTGCGCCGGGATCGTGCCTGCTCACGTGGCTCGGACCACTTCGGTCGGTCAAAATAAAGCGTGCGCGCACCTCGCGCCACCCATCTGCCATGCACCGCGCCTCGGGCCAGCTCTTCGCGTCGACCCACTCTTTTGCAACAATTCCTACCGCATACACCTGGGGCCCTGTCAGTCGCTTTCAGCAGCATCAGTTCGGAGACTCCCAAGAAATCATGTATAGCATCAAACGTAACAATGACAATGACAGAGCGATGAGTGCAATTACAACTTCACCCGCAATATGTCGTCTCTAACCGTTGCGCCTAGGTGTCCGTCTTGGCCTTTTTGCCACTGCCAGGATGCTCCAACGCGTCGTCCTCCAACTGACGCTTGTGCAAAGTGGGGATCAACGGCGCGGGCGTGGTCGACGGCGCGGGCGCGGACGCGGCAGGCGCGGGCGTAGTCGACGGCGCAGGCGCGGACGTGGCAAACGCGAACGTAGTCGATGGCACGGGCGCGGGCGATGGCGCGGGCGCGGGCGATGGCGCGGGCGCGGGCGATGGCGCGGGCGCGGGCACGGGCGACGTGGACGGCACGGGCGAGGTCGACGGCGCGGCCGCGGATGGAGGTGTTGGAGGGGCCGGGGGAGGCGTCGCGGATATCGTAAATGAGGGGGCCAGCGGAGGGGTGATCTGGATGATGGCGAAGGACAGGTCGTCGACAATGGCTTCTATATCAGCCGTATCTTCGTCCACGGCGCTGATCCACCACGAGAGGGACATAATGACCATGAACAGGCCATTCTGCCCACCGAGTTGAAGTTCGATCCAACGGGTGCCGGCGGGAATGTCACGAGAAAGTGGCCAATACCCGTTGTCGAGTCGGCGGCACTCTGGCTGAAGACGCCACCACCATTGAGTAAGAGCACTGGTGAATAGTGACAGGTTGGCGACCTTGGGAGGCTTGTTGTAGTTGCGCCCGCGGCTGATCCAGAACTTGACTTCCTCGGGACGGCCTTTAGTGGAGAGGAATTTTTTCGGGGTCTGCGTAGACTTAAATGAACGGCCAGTACACACGACGTGTGGAGTAAGAGATACATACCTGAGACTCGAGGGTACTCATCCTCTGCTCGAACCTCCGCCAGTGTACCAGCAAGTCCTTCCACCACGAAGTGGCGCATACTCCCTCCAAGTACGACAATGCATGCTCCATCCAACCTCCGACGTGCACGTCCGTGTCGGAGTTCATGATTTGCTCGAGTAGAAGACGATTGCGAGCGATGTTGTTCTGCCGTTGCGCATCGTAGGAGAGCTCGGGGATCTGGGTGGATGAAGAGGCGGACGAGGTGGACGGATCCGACGAGAGGGAGGGAGACGGGTCCGACGAGAGGGAGTGAGACGGGTCCGACGAGGGGATGGTTGTGGTCGAGGATGAGGCTGTATCAGTGGGCGCTGGCGCAGCACCGGCAGCACCGGCATCGGCTGACTGAGCGCCCGAGGGGCCCGCGACGTCCATGTCGAGGTCTGCATAGAACAGGTCCCTCAACCGCTTAGGCAAGTCCGAATCTAACAATGCAGTGAGTACATCCGGCCCCGCCAAGATTGCTATCAGACTCACCGAAAGACTTGCTGATGAAATTTTCAAAAGACGCCTGAATCGTCGGCCACTCCTCCGCCGACTCGGACCACCTGTTGTTGTGCACCAAAGTATTGCCGTTCATGATCCTAGACACCATGTTAGCTGATGGCCGCGGTCGGAAACAAACAGACGTTAAGGCGTACGAATAGGTGAGTAAATCCCCCGTCTTCGGGCACGGACCGCCGAGCATGAATGCCCCCTTGAAGCCGGTCTGTTCCTCCAGCGACTTCAACGCTTCCATCCCCGTGCGTGGAAGACCATCAATCGCACTGAACTCGGATGTGTTCAGTAAGAAGTCGACAAAAGACGTTCCGATGATGCACTTACCGTTGTAAGGCTTTCACCTTTTCGAGTGTGCTCTCCTGACCGTCCGTCGCCATCAGGTCGTCAAACATCAAGGGGACTGGCAGGCGTTCGCGGTAGTGCTGCTGGCGGAAGTCCTCCACCTTGTCTTTCACGTCTTGCGACTGCAGAGCGAGAAGACGTTCGCATTCCTTATTCTTGAATGTCCAGAAGTCGAACGTCTTCGAGTCAGGTGTCAACGGGAGAGTGGAATGCTTGCCTGTGAGATACGTGTTGTATGATTCTTGAAGCTGATCTCTGAGTTCATCCTTGAAGAGCGCCATGTAGGCTTGGTGCGGCATGAGAAGTTGAGGCTTCTTGCGCTGCAGGTCGAGGATCGGACCGGTGTTCGTATCTTGCCCACTGCCGGGCCCTCCTCCGCGGCCGCGGCCGCGACCGCGCCCGCGTCCACGTCCGCGCCCGCCCCTGGTGGCGCTGTTGGATCGTGTGCGGTTACGGAACCACCACTCGATCTGCTATAGGTATGTTAGTCACAGAGTAGTGCGAGTGGGACAGACGGGCTTACATCGGCCTTCTTGTTCAGCCAGCATTGCTCAACGGTGATCTTCAGGTCCGATGCATTGTCGAACTCCTCGGCAGTCGGTGGTCCAGAGAGCGGCCAAGCGGCGGTGAATGCCTCGGTAGTAGCGTGGACGAACGTGCGGGTGGTCTGATTCCTCTGCGCGTTGATGAAGGCCTCCAGCCGCGCCGATAGCCATGCGGCCTGGTCAGGGTCAGCCCACGACCTGCGTGTCATAGCTTGGAGTCGATGAGGAGGGCTCGATAAGCAGCGAAGGGATGACCAGGTGAGCGGTGGGGGAGACGAGAAGCGTGTCGTCGAGGCGAGAGCTGACATACTCATACACATCGTGCCCAGAAATTTTCGAGGGGCGTACCCACGGCCTCAAGTGGTTCGACAGGTCTCGGAAGCACTTATGGCAGTCGAGGGACGATTAAAAAGGCCACGCATTCCTTCGTCGAGCGTCCAGCTGGCTTGCCTTCGCTCCCCTCCCATCGCTCCCTTCTACTAGCCCTCACCATGCGTATCTCGTCTTCTCCCGAGCCCACCACCACGGATACTTGCGGCAACGCTACAATGCGTGGAGCCACCGCAGGTAAGTACAAAAATCTGAGCCATATCCTAACTGCTAAGCAATTTCCTTATTCTCTGACAGATGACCCTTCTCGGTTCAACAATGACAACGCCGTCGAGGAGCCCCTCCTCCAATTCGGTGGCCTTTCTCTGGACGACAGCAACGCGTCCGAGGAGGATCTCACTACCCAGGCTCCACCTACGTCCCCGCCTGCCATCACGTTCACCGTGAACATCCATATGGGCGGCGTCGTCAATGTGAACGCTAGCGTTGGTAGAGCCGAAGGACACGCCCTCGTGGAATCTTCCGTGGGAGGTCGTGGACGCCGCGTTGCCCGTGCGCCGCTTCCTGCAACCCGGGACGTTAAGATGTCGGTCCACGTCTTTCCTACTGGGGACACGCGCCCGGTCGTGAGCGCATCCAACTGCCTCTCTCTGTCAGGGTCGCCCGTCCGCCGCTCCACCGCGTTCCCCACCGACGACGGACGCAGCGTGGGCTCTGTCTCACGCTCCTCCTCCATCGCTTCCGCCCGCCGTGGAGGACGCGCACCGCCCTCGACCCCCACCCGCGGGGAGAATCTTGTCTCGGCCGTTGGCATCTCCTCGGGGCTGTCTCGCGGCACCAGTCCTTTTGTGGATGTCAGAGCGTTCCCATGGCAGACGAATGGCGACGCGTTCACCCAGGCCAACGTCGGCGCGTTCGACCAGGTTAACGCCTCAATGATCACCCACGCCGACGTTGGCGCATTCCCGCAGGCCAGCACGGCCAGCACCCGTGGTATGTTCTTAATACCCTGCGTACTATGAGCTCCGTACTCACCGCATCTATAGCCATCATCAAGGACGAGGAGGACGCCCCCGACCTCCATGAAGACATTGCGGCCCCCGACGCTGACCACGACGCCGCGCGCGACTGCCGCTGGTACGTCGTCACCTCGGGCCGTCGTGTCGGGATTTACAAGTCGTGGGAGGAGGCAAAGGTGCTGGTAACGGGTGTACGCTCTAACTGTCACAAGTCGTACGCCAAGCGCGAGGACGCCGTGAGGAACTACTACGCTGCCAAGGACAGGAACGAGGTCGTTGTTCGTGTCTAGATAGAAATATGTTGCGCCTTTTTGTCTGCGTGTCTTGATCGTCCAAAATAAGATGTGTTCTTGTTGTTTCTCGTGCTCAATCTTACCGTGTTGCCATGATCCTGAGTACTGGAACGCGAATCGTACTTCCCCTGAGTGGCATTTAGTGACATTCCACTTCGTGCCTTGTAAGACGACGCGCACGGAGACCGTTGCGGGATGTGCTAGAAGTGAGAGGTTTAACACGGATTCGGTGTTACACCGCCAAGACGTCTGATGAGCTCCACAACCATCTCAGACCTCAGGCCAGTAAATGGGGATGCAGTAGTAGCTTCCCAAGAAGCTTGTGCGCAGCAGCGCTGGTCCAACGGTGAGCGCGATGTATCGGTTTGGTAACCGCCCACTGTTTGAGTCAACGGTGCCTGCAACACAAACACGCCGGACTCTACGCGATACCAGTCGCCGGGACCGCACGGACGACTGGATATTACATGTACTACCATCGGACTCTCATTCGCAGCGAGTGAGGTGGGACCAAGTGCTTGGTTGAGTAGTCCGTAAATCTCGGAGTCGGCCCGACTTTCAGATCGTGCGGCTCCCTACGCGCGATCGCCGCACGCAAGATGCAAGGATCTGGTTTCTTCCTCCCATCGCCCTCATATGCCTCCTCATCTCCGCATATCTTCTACCTAACTTACTGGTTACTCATCGCATGCCTGGCAACAAACGTGAACGCACCGCATCGTCAAGTGTGTCTGGACCCAAGAAGCCCCGATGGCAAAGAGGCATATACCAAAGTCATGTTACCCCCAGCACCTCCATCTCTTCAACACCCTCCCGCAATACTCCCCCTACCACTCAAAACACTCGCAACGTCGAGGTTTACCCCTTGAATAGCGGCCGACTTGGCATGCGCCAGGAGCACGGGTCAGTACCTGTGAACTCGCCACCACGATCGGACGCACCGGACCCCGCCATCGAAGAGATCATGTCCCTCCTGCAACCGCAAGATGCAACGGAGCCAACTGACGATGGAAATCAACACGGGAAGAAAAGGAAGAGGAATAAAAGGCCCGGGCTTCGTGCAGCGGTATGTACCCTCCAGTTCCGACTTTGTTCTTGCCACGGTCCAATCAGTCGCCGCAGAGGAAGGTCGAGGAGTGGTTGCCCCTTCGGGATGACTTTCTCGATGAGCTCCTCCGCTTCTCCGGCTCAGAGTATCTTGACGGACACAACCATGTCAAGTGCCGCATCTGCGAGGAACCAGCTACTTTCCGGTGCGCTGACTCGTGCAGCTCTCGACGCATGTACTGCAAGTCTTGCGCACTAGCGCGGCATGCGGATTTGCCGCTCCACATCCTCGAGGTACGTTCTTCTTGATATCTCAGCGAAGAAAGGAATGGAAGATATGTTCCGCGCAGATGTGGGATGGCATAACGTTTGTCAAGGTCGACTTGCGCACCCTCGGAGCCGAGGTTCAGCTAGGTCACGACGGCGATCCGTGCCCGAATCCGTGCCAGAACACACGCCGTCTCGTCGTAGTCGATATCGATGGTATACACCAAGTTCAAGTACGCTTCTGTGAATGTCTCGACCCCAATGACACCTTTGCTCTCGAATGGGTGCAAGTGTTTCGGCAAGGATGGTTTCCGGCGACCACTCTCAAGCCCGCGACTGCAGCCACATTCCGACTCCTCGACTTCTTCCAGAGTTGAATTTCCAGCAAAGACGAACCTCAACGACTTCGACAGACGTTGCAGCGTATCACTGATAATTCAGGTGGTGCCCCGGGCTTGGTGAGCAGACGTGTCGTTGTATACCATTGACGTCATCGCACAACGCAGACTCGATACAAACAGCTGGCCCATTGTGTCAGACTTTGGCGAATCTCGTCGCCTCAAGCGCGCAGCCGCGCTCACGATCCAGCAGGTATAACGGCCACTCGCCCGGGGAACTCGCCGTTGAATGTCCTGCTTGCCCTCACCCCGGCAAGAATCTCCCTGACGACTGGGCATCTGCGCCCGATGACGTCAAGTAAGTACCACCGCTATTATTCGGGTGCCTCAATGATTGAACACGCGCTGCAACCAGGTGGCTCTACTGCCTCTTTCTCATGATGGATGGGAACTTCCGTGCAAGACTCAAGGATCGCGGGCTTGACAGTGTCCAGATGTCTCGAGGATGGTCTTATTTTGTAGATACGAACCCGTACACCGCATTCATCAACTCTGTCAGAGAGCAGTCGGAGGTGAGTCAATTGAGGGCGCATACAAATTGATGGCTGATTCTCAATACAGACAAGCAGTTGCACTGCGGAGCACAAAGCCATCCTGCACGCAAATAGCCGTCGGGAAGGCTACATCACTTCCGGTGTAGGCGCGATCTTGTGCGCTCGCCACGCGATGTGTCGGCGAACGGGATGGGCGATATCTTCCTTGGAGAGAAGTAGGCCACAAAGTCTGGATCATGGGGCCGATACTGACGGTGGTTCGCAGATACGCAATATTCGACTACCTGCTCACTTCGACAGTCGCCGGCATGGAGCCCGGCTCGGTTCTGATCTCGTACGATCTTGCCTGTCAGTGGCACAAGCGCCTCTTCGAGCGTGTGCAGAGCCTTCCGGCCTCGCTTGTGCCGCTCTCGATGAGCTCGATCTCCGGTTCGCCATTCCCAAGAAGCACTGGCATGTGCATGGCCCGAATCACGCCCAGTGGTCGTTGAACTGGTTGTCGCATGTTGGCCGCACATACGGTGAGGGAATTGAGTCGCACTGGAGTCACATGAACCCCGTACATACGAGTACTTGTGAGATGGAACCGGGAGGCAGGCACGAAGTCGTCGACGACCATGAGGGTGTTGGAATTGGCAGAAGATTGTCGGTATGGGTACGCACTATCTCGAACTCTCTGGAGCTTTCCTGGGTGCTAAATTTAGATGATTGCAGCCGCTTTTTTTCTCAGGAGTCTCCGCGAAGCGGACAGGATGAGCAAGCTGCAGTCGACGTATCACAAAGAATTCACCCAGAACTTACCTGCGGCCTCAAAGGACGCTGTTTCTCAGTGGGAGGAACAGCTCTCAGCATGGCAAGCTGACCTCGTCGGCACCTGATCCATATGAAGAACCCCGGGCAAGTATGGATCATTCAAACGTGCTCCTATCTCGCTCGAACTGATTGGATGCCGCATTATCAGCCGTCACGCTCAAATCGGTCCGGTTGGAGATTGCCGCGCAAGAAGCTGTCGAGCTCATGGACGGCGTTCTACCTCCACACGATGTATCACCTGGGGTCTTTCTACAGATTGGCCTCGATCTAGAAGAACAACAGTGAGTAAATTGATCGCATTCTACAAAGCTAGAACCTCACTGGATTATATTCCAGACGCGCCCTTCGTGCTATGATAGCAGGCATGTCCACGGGAGAGAATTCGGCAGCGCGGTACAAGAGAAACGAAACACTCTCAAACACCGAATTGAATCGTGGCAGGCGATGCAAGATGTTCATATGCCTATCACGGCCCGCATCCGTGGAATAGCCCGATTACCTGCCGTCACTGCCGTGCCTCCCAGCCTCGTTTTCCGCTTCCATTGACATCGCCCTCAGCGTCAACGCCCACACCCGCCGTTCCTCTCCCCTCCACCACTTCTGCGTTCACCACCATCGTTCCCTCCTTGCCCGCGACATCTGTGCTATCAGCAGCGGCTACTACAGCCAGCGCAGTCCCATTCACATCACACACCGTCAGTCGAAGTCTATTTGCACCCCTCCTCACGTCCACGACACTCACTGCACTCATCCCCAGCCCACCGTGCCATACATTGTCAACGCTCTTGCCGAGAACATCCAGCTGCTCCTCCCATCTGCGCTGCCTACCCCTCTCCGACTCGCCCTCTCCCCCGGCCTTCTCGATAAAGTGCGACGTCTGCGCATTGCTCAAGCCGACGACGCACTTGAAGACATCCGTCGCTATCGCCGCATCATCACGGGGATCAAAGAGTTCGGCCGACTTAACGTCAACGGCACCGGTCAGCGTACGACAGGGAGAGTCAGATCCGCCTACGCGACCTTCCAGAACAAGATCGCTCGCTCGGTGGGGCAATATCGTGCAGCGCGCACGGCACTGTTGGTTCTTGACCCAAGCGGCGACTGGACGGACCGCTTTCAAGAGCTTCGCTCCAACGACATACGAGGTCCAGGACGTCCGGAGGACGACAACCAGACAGGCGACGGCGGCTTCGAAATTTCGTGGATCTGGCGCGTGCCCCACGTTTCCGGAGACGCCCCCACTACGAACTCACAAGACCTCGACCCGAACGAGATCCTGGACGACATGAAATTCGAATGGACTCGCAGCAAAGCCCGGGCGGACCGATGGAAAGAGGAGGTGGAGCTCCTCGAGGAGGAGATGAGGAGGATTATCGAGTACTTCGAGTGGAAGGCTCAGTGGTGGCGTGGGCGGGTCGCGCTTCGGAAGGATGTCAGCCGAGCGCAGGCGTCGGGGCTGGCGGCGTACGCGCAGAAGCAGGCCAGGGTGTTCGACAACCTCGCACTGCGGTGCACCAAGGTATGGATGCCGTACTACCTTGAGCATCGCGCAGGCCAGCCGCTTCCATCGTGGGCTCAGCGTCACGGCGTCGAGACCGTGGCAGCGACCGCCGAGGCGCGCCCAGACGAGGAGGTAGTTAGTGAGTCTTCCGGAAACGCGTCCGACTAGGAGCTGTTGTAGTTCTGTAATTGTGTTCAAGATGTCGGTGTTCATTTATGTAATCATTACGAACTGAACAATACCTGGGCCCAAGTTGGCGTTGCACGGCGTTCGCGTGCGCAGAATGCCCTAGCAATATTACATGAACGGGTATGGAATGTGACGTTCAAAACCAGATAGGTCTATGAAAGCGCACGAGAACGCGTGTGCGCATCAATCAGGCGCGAGGTGCGGCCTCTCGCGTGATGCGCAGCAGTGACACATGCAGTGAGCCGGTGCTGCGGCAACATGATAAAAACAGTCTGTCGGGACGGTGCGTGTGAGATAAAACAATGCGTGCACTGGTCGTGAATATGCACAAGAATGGGTGCACGCGGGGAAGTCCGACGTGTGGCGAGCAGCGCTGGTGGCGTGCAGCCGTGGCTAAAACAGCGAGCCCGCAGGGCAACCGACGGAGGTACGCAAACACCGGGTCGGTATGTGGTGAAGTAAAAAGTGGGCGCCATGTGAAAGGGAACAAGTGTCAAGAATGGGTGGACACGACGCGCAGGCCAGACGTGCAGCTGTGAAGCAAGCAGCGCACGCTCTGGACGAACGCGGTCAACCGGAAAGATTTGTTTGGAATGAAAAGAACAGCCGCGGTCAAGGACGAATACGCGAGGCACGTAGGCCGGACGCATGAGACGTGGCAGGTGCCAGCTCGTGCGATGCAGACTGAACCATGGCAACTAACGGAGGAATGAATTCTATGGACATAGGGGTGGGATCGCGAACGGCGTGGGTGCACGCGGTGGTCGTGCTCGACGCGCGACGAGCATGCCATTGCGAGCGTGTACTGGCGGAGGTGCGCAGCGGGCCAGGTGACCGCCACGAGACGCACAACGAAAGCGTGCACATTGTCAAAAAGAAACGCGTGCGGTGCACACGGCGCGCAATGTATTTTGACCGATGCGAAGCACTGCCGGCCGCGTGGCCAGGCGCGATCCCAGTGCAGCAGTCACGAACGCGGGAGCTATTGAGGCGTTCAGTATACCGTCTCGATGTGGTAAACACCATTCCACGCCGCGATACACGACTCGCGGGATGCTTTTCATTAGAATTGTGGCTTATTACAGGGCTGGGGACGCTTTTTCATCAGAATTCCGACCTATTACAGAGCTGGGGACGCTTTTTCATTAGAATTGTAGCTTATTACAGGGCTGGGGACGCTCTTTCATTAGAATTCCGACCTATTACAGAGCTGGGGACGCTCTTTCATTAGAATTGTAGCTTATTACAGGGCTGGGGACGCTTTTTCATTAGAATTGTAGCTTATTACAGGGCTGGGGACGCTTTTTCATTAGAATTCCGACCTATTACAGAGCTGGGGACGCTCTTTCATTAGTGTATGAGCTTATTACAATAGCCTGGGGAGGATATAGTACAATTACCACCTGGTGGGGGTTAACAAAACCAGTTCTGCAGGCTCCTGGGCCATTGTATTACAATCGGTGTAACCACAGGTGCTGTACACTAGTGTTACCAATATATTTGCTTGCACCCCCATTACACATGTGTGATCTCTATCAACGATGTTGCATTTTTCTTGCTGAATTCATAGCATTCTTGCTTTGCCTGCTTCTCCATATGTAATACAGATCTTTTACAGCTCAATCTGTTGTAAGTACATGTCTTGTACTAAGACCTCTTTCCCTGTCCCTTTCCTTTTCCTTTTCCCTTCTGCAGCCTCTTCTCCTTTGCCCTCTCCTCCTTCTCAGCAAACTCTTCATTACACACCTCATACCCACATGAACAAGGCTTGTCAGGGAGTTCATGATGATCTCTGTGGTTCTTGAAGAAGCTGAGTGGCTTGTCATACAGCATGTCGAGCTGTGTCTGCTTCGTGAAGAGCACAATTGAGACTCTTCCCCACTTGAACCAGTCAGGTCGCTTATGCTTGGTAATCTCCTCAGGTGAGAGATTCTGGCCGTTTATCTGTCCAGCGTTCGTCCACTCTGTGACTTTGTGAGCCACTTGGCCTGCCAAAGCAATGATAATGTCTCCAGCACGATATCTGCTCAAATCTGATTAGCAAGATCACATGGCAGAGAGCTCAAGCTTACTGCAAAATGGTGTTTAGGTCAGGAAACTCCATCTCACCCCCGTTGAAGTAACCCATAGGGCAGGTGAGAGTAGGACCTCCATCACCACCGTCCCAGTGTAGCTGAACTTGTAGCTTCCACACGATGACCCGCCCTAGCCAGGGCCCTGGGTCGTGTGGAATCCAGCTCCCAGCGTCAAAGGCAGCCTTGTACTTGACGTACTCTTCGGGAAAGAGAGCCTTGAACAGACCAGCAAAAATGGCAGCCACACGAGCGGTGAGAGTGTAGAACTGCATCATATGCTCAACTCGTTCATGGGCATCAGAGGGCTGTTTCTTGGGTGTCTTGAGGTCCCGCTCGATGCACAGGTCTGAGCTAGGATAAAGCATCTATGGGAAGTCAGCACAATTGAACTCAGACAAGAGAGAAAAAACATACCCCTCGAGGATGACCCTGCATATGCCAGCAGTGGTTGAGATGTGCTGCCCCAGTCCGTTCACCAGGTCGGTCTTCTTCAGGGGAGCTGGCAGGGTAGCGATGGATGTATGAATCAAGTTTGTCCCGAGGCTGATCGTGGCGACGATCTCTATCTGGCACACTAGGTTGAATGTGACCAGATAGATATTGCAGCCC
Organism: Epithele typhae; assembly: GCF_022376455.1. Classification (NCBI taxonomy): domain Eukaryota; kingdom Fungi; phylum Basidiomycota; class Agaricomycetes; order Polyporales; family Epitheliaceae; genus Epithele; species Epithele typhae. The sequence goes on along the minus strand of NW_025954339.1, from coordinate 40,556 downwards.
CTTGAGGTACTCGAGCTGCTCATCCACCTAGGAAATAGTTAGAGAAAGAAACAGAAAGAAATTAGAAACTCACACTCAGACCATCAGAAACCACCTCAAGTTCCCCCTGCTTCCGGATGGTGACCAAATCCTTGTTTGTACGACCCTCATACAACTCAGAGATAGGCTTTGGAGAGATGTCAGGATTCTCCTACAAGGGTTATAAGTAATGTGTGCAGAACAAAAGAGAGAACTCACAGTGATCAGCCTTCTTCCAAGGTAAGCCAGAATGGTCTTCCCAGAATCATCTGTGATAATGCAAGTGAAAGGGGTGGCAGCTGCAGGCTTCCTCTGGTCCCACTCTTGCTCTTTCTGAGCCTTGACAGCTTTGTTGTGTGTAGGGGTAGGGAGGTCATCCAGAGAGAGAGGGATGAAGAACCGTGGTGCATATCTCAGAACCTCCTCGCCCCTTCTCACACCATCCTCAAATGCCTCTTCCACAGCCCTCTCATCATAAATGACCTGGTCAGGGTCAAGAAAATTGGGAGGGATGGGTGCAACATTGTATTCAGAGGGGATGTGCTTGGCAGGATTCAGGTGAATGCAGAAGGGAAGAGATATGATACTCACTGGCTTGCTAGGCTCAGAGGGTTTCTTCCTCTTGCCTCTCTGAGCAGGGCCAGGGGCCTAGTGGCTTGTCAATGCAGGCAGATTCAAGAGTGTAGATTGCTCACCCATGCCTTATCACCAGTACCAGTCTTTGAGGGAGCTGACTGCCCTTCCACACCACTAATAGATCCAAGACTTTTGCTCTTGCGCTTGCGTACCATAGTGACTCAAGAGGATGCAGATGGAAGAGAGAGTGGTCTGGGGAGAGGAGGAGATGATGGTAGGAGATAGAGATGGGTGGAGATAAGGTCCTGCAGCTCTACGCGCGTTTAAGCGCCCGTAAGCGCCCGTAAGAGCGCACTTCTCAAGCAGGCTTACAGAACAGGAAGAAGACCACGAAATCAGACGATATTTGGCATGTGAGTACATCCAGACAATAGAAGTCGAACACGTTTTGTTTCATATCAAACGACCCAAAACTGACAGAGATAGAGCATGTACAACATCTCACTCAGTCAACTTGGCCCAGATTTCAAGAATTTTAACAGGGCGACGAAACTATGCGCAAATGAGCAAGTATATACGCCCAGACCGTTGAAATCCAATGCACTTTGTTTGGTCCAAATCGGACGAAAAATGACTGAGATACAGCGTACATAACACCTCATTCAGTTCACTCGACCAGAAATCGAAACCGTCATACTCATCAGTACTTCTTGCGAACGTCTAAAGCGTCTAAAATGTCTAAAATTTAGACAAAATTTAGTTAGACGTTATAGACATTATAGACATGTTAGACACATAGACAGTGCTACAGGTCTACAAGGTTCCACAAAGCCTCTTGTTGCAGGTGAGAGCTTAATATCATTAAGGGGACTATTTTATCGATAATTCACAACAATATAGATGTTCGAGGATGACAAAATATATTGGTATCTGGCTACACTCCAGACAGGCGCATCTACATCTGTCCTCGACACTCGTCCTCCATAAAGAGCTCTCACAGGTAGTGGGAGCCGACACAGGCTGTACAGATGACGTGGGAGATGCAGGCAACATGCTGTTGTGGAGGCGAGACGGGTAAGATGGCTGGCGTGGAGGCGACACGAAGGTGGGAGGGCAAGGTGGATGATACGGACGTTGACGCGGGCATCAGTAACCTTCTAATCCGAGGTCGGTGACATGGGTGAGGTCGGTGACGCGGGCGAGGTCGGCGGCACTGGTAGGTCGGACGGCCGACGTGGGTGAGGATGATGTGGGTGCGGGTGACACGGACATTGGTGCGGGGACGACGCGGACACGGGCCCGCAATGCGGGCGAGGCCAGCGACGCGGCGACACGGGCGAGGTCGGCGGTGCAGACGTTGGTGCGGGGACGACGCGGACGCAGGCGGGCGATGTGGACGCGAGAAGAAGGCGGGTGCGGACGACGTGGGTTGGGCGTCGTGGGTGTGGGCGCAGGTACGACGCGGACGCGGGCGGATGATGTTGATGGGCGATGTGGGCAACGAGGTCGTAAGGGCTCGCTGAGGTGATTGCACGACCAGGTGGGCGAGGCGGACGAGGTGGGCGGCATAGACACACGCGACGCAAGGGCGGGGTGGGTGACGTGGGCGGGCGAAGTGGAGCGGGCCCGCGAAGGTACTGGGGTTGTTGCGGGCAACGATCCAGCCGTGACATAGCGGCAACGGCCGCGCGACGCGGCCACGCCGGTGGGACGAGCATCCTGTGCATGCCCGTTGGGACGTACCCGCCATGGGGACGGGGTCAGTGATGGGGCCGGAGTTTGGAAGGGGGTGGGCGAGACGGGGAGCGCAGGAGGGCAGAACAGGAGACTCACCAGGACCGGTGGGGCCACAACAGCCCGTCGAGGAAGCGGCGGGCGAGGGGTGCGTTCGCGTGCTCGTCGAGAATGTCGCCCCGGGAGGGAAAGACGGAGAGGACGGAGAGGACGGGAAGGACGAGGGGGCTGGGATGGGGTGCCAGCGGACACTGGTGACTGGACGAAGAGCAAGACGCGCCGGCAGCTGCTGGCGCCTAGCTCCAGACGCGTGGGAATCAACACGCTTTGCGTGGACTCCAGCGCTTGGCACTGCCAGCTGCTCGTCCTCGTCGTCCTCATCGTCCTCTAGCCTCCCCTTGCCGGTCTCGCCCTTGCACACCTCACTGGTCTCACCCTTTCCCGTTCTGGTCTCGTCCTCGCCGCCACCTTGCCCGTGTCAATTCGCGTCATCCACATCGCCACGTCGCTCACTTCACCCGTCTCGCCTGCGCCCCGCACCTTGCCCTTATCTCTCCTGCCTTGTCCGTCTCGCCCGCCTGCCCCATCTCAACCCCCTCATCTGTCTCACCTGTGTTGCCCACCTCTCGCCCACCTCTCTGTCGCCCGTCTCGCCCTCGCCCGCGTCATCTGCGTTGCCACGTTGCCCACTTCACCCGCCTCGCTCTCGTGTCACACGTCGCCCATCTCGCTCACCGTCTCTCCTGCGGCCAAGGACAGTCGCCGCTTCGCCCACCTCGTGCGCGTCTCGCGAACGTGGGCATGGCCCTGACCTGCCCCTCCATGACAGTAAGTGCCCCATCCATCCGCTCTGCCGCGCAATCCTGACGCCTCCTCCCGCGCACGCGCACCACCGACGCTGCACATGTAACTCCCCATATCACCACCTTGCCCACGCCATGCGCGTCACCCACTCACCATCTTGTCCACGTCACCTCGCCCGCGGCGCTCACCTTGCCCACGACACCCGCCTCGCCTGTCTTGCCGCCGTCTCGCCCCTGCGTCACCCACCTCGCCCACGTCCATGTCGTCTACGTCCACATCGCCCGCATCGCCTGCCCATGTCGCCTACATCGCCGGCCCGCGTCCGCGTCATTCCCGCGCCAGCGTCCACATCGCCCGCGCCCGCGTCGCCTGCACCCACGTCGTCTGCGTTGCCCGCACTCGCGTCGCCTGCACTCAGGTCGTCCACATCCAGGTCATCCGTTTCACCTATCCATGTCGCCCACTTCGCCCACGTCCACGTCATTTCCCCCACCTGCTCACCTGCGTTGTCACCTAGCTCACGTCTGCGTAGTTTATGTCTGCGTCGCCCATCCATATCGCCCACACCACCTGCCCATGCCCGGGTCATCCCCACGCCAACGTCCACATAGTCCGTCCCACCCACCTGTGGCACTCACCTTGCCCTCAATCACTGTACCCACATCGCTACCGTCTCGCCCCTGCGTCACTCACATTGCTGGAGTTGCCACCCCGCTCGTATACCTTGTTCAGTGTCCTGCCCTGTGTGTTGTACTGTTGTTAGTAATCAATATACTTTGTTTCAAGCATTCCTCTTCGGTGTGAGTGTACAGATCTCAAAAATCGCCTATGTCTAGCATGTGTGCAGAAGACATCTAAAACTGTCTAAATGCTCTAAAAGTGATGTCTAAGTGATCCAAGTGTCTAAGATGTCTAAAACGTCTAATGCTCTAAAGTTAGACACTTTAGACACTTTAGACGTTCGCAAGAAGTACTGATGCTGGCATATTAGACAGCGCACTTGGGCGCGATAGGTGCGCATTGAAGCACACATTATGACGCAGCAAAGTTGGAGAGATGCGTTCAAGAACTGCCTGAGATATAGCAATGTCAATGAATGCCTGGGCTGAGTCGGTGGGAAATCGAAACAAGTGTACCAGAACATTAGACAGCGCACTTAGGCGTTTTAGATGCGCATTAAAACATACACTAGGACGCACCAGGTTTCGTGAGATGCGTCCAAGAACTGCTTGAGATATAACAACTTCAATATACGTATGGGCAGAGTCGGTCAGATTTCCAGCATGGGAACAACTTGAAGGAACACAGTGAGATTTGGCATCTGGGTGTACATGGAATACCCCATTATAATAGATGAGTATAACACATTCACAATCACCTAAAACGCGCACTGTCTGAGCTCATACCATCAGTTACAACATATGGGATGTATGTTGTATACCCTTCTGCACCCCACCCACTATGTATAAATAAGCACCTCTTTCATAATCGTACCAACCACTATGAGAACTAGATTCACAAATATAATCAGCATTTTAGGGAATTGATCTGATTTACTAGTAGGCAGATGTGGGTGCAATGGGAAGGGGCAGGGCACTACAGCCACTGGGCGTCAAATAACTTGCGGAAGCCTCACTTTTCTGAAATCAGCCCTTCAAAAATCGAATCAATGTCTATAAATCTTGATTATATTGATAGTAGTAGTCCACATAGAGTCTGACTGAAGCCCACAAAGAGTGCCCATCTCAGTCTAGTTGAATAGGTATAGACACTAACAGGCACTACAAAGTGTAGCAAGGAGTGAAGCGCTGGGCCCAAGTGGCAGTGCAAACCCAGCGCTAGTGAAACCCTACAGGGGGACCCTAACCCAGAGCTAGGGTGATGGGAGTAAGTAGCAAACCTATGCGTGGGAAGTGGCTGTGCTAGTCAAGAGTAATCAGAGTCTGAAAATTTATTCCCACGGGTCGCACTAAGGGTGTCGCGCGTCGCAGCCAGAGCCCACCCCATAAAGAACGATTCATTCGTACCTCATTAATCGTAATAGTCATAAAGTCGATGTCATAGTCTATACACATGTACAAGGAAACAAGGATTTATGGTGTAGTGGTTGGGCGTACCATTGGCACTTTCAGAGTGTAAGGTCAATGGTTCAATTCTTGAGGGCAGCGATCATTTTGACTTCCAGAAAACGGGTTACAGCTCCTTCAAATAATTATCTATCATTGGGGGTAGTACTTCTACACTAGTATAGTTACAACCATGGTACGGTTGCAACTGTGCCCTGGTTGCAACCATGGGCCTTACAGGGGGTTAGTTGCAACTCTGGTACTGTGATGTATAGCTTGGAAATGCAAAATGGATGTTCTAGTGCTGAGCTTAATGCACTGCTTCACGCAATCCCTGACCCATTGGTCTAGATGTTTATGTATGAGGTGCTTGCAGTGGCCAGAAGAGGCTGTTCCTGCTCCGTTGTAATAGCTACAGCACAGTCAGCTCCAGGACCAAGTCAGAAAGGGGCAGAGGGTCACCTGCAGCCTGGGTACATGTAATAGAATTGACCCTTGTCCTTCGCTAGCCAGAAAAACAGGGTAGTGTCATTCTTTCTCTTCGAAAGCTCCTTGTCAAGTCCACCAGGGAATGCGCTATCAAGAACAATAACGTTGAGGGCAACAGTGTCAGCGATGACGTCAGACGGCTAAGTAGCAAGGGCTCTCTCACCCTCACCATCCTCATTCTTGTCACTAGAGATGTCCATGTTGAAGTTTTCCTCTTCATCATTCATCTGGTTGTGGCAGTTCTGGGCTTTGGCGATGGGACCTATAGAGGAAACAGGGGCAGGGTTGGCAAGGCTGATGTTCACAGGAATCACAGCGGCAGCGGCAGGTGCAGGAGAGAGAGCAGTGGCAGCGTTATGGTTTATAAAGACAGAAGCGGGGCCAGAATCAAGAAGGGGTGGCGGTAGGGTTAGAGTTGGAGGGAATGGCCACAAGGTGGGGGTTCATGGGTGTAGGGGCAGGACAGGGGTTGGGGGTGGCAGCTTGAGGGGCTCCAACTTGGCCTTGAGGAGGAACAGTGGTGTGCAAAGGATGCATCTGTCGTGCATGAGGCTTGGTCGGAGAATTGTCTGGGCTGCCACCCTCCTCTTCCCCATCGAGATCTCCTTTGGAGTTGCCAGTAGGATTAAAGAAACATGCAGCGTGAACAACGGAAGACGAGGCTATGAGAGAAAGTTAGCGGCTGAAAGACTCAAGTGAAAAGCACAAGCTACAACATACTCCGTGCCCAGGTGTTAAATTTTTTGACTTCCTTGGGCTGTCTTCCAGCCCTAAAGCACTGATTAAGTGAAGGTAAGCAAAAATGGTAAGTACTTCCAATGCACCATGAAGTCCTGGGCTCAAAAGATAAAAGGAACCTTCCCCTACACAATGCTCATTCTCCAGCAGTTTCTTGAGCCCTGGGTTCTGGGAACCTGATGGGTGTAAATAGACAGAACTGGAGGAGCATGGGTGAACATACCATGTTGCCAAGTGTGCTCTGCAGTGCCATTCTGGTTGCATCGGTTGTTTGGGAGGGATAATGGCAGGGCCTCGGAAGATGGGCTGCTTCTGAGGGGCCAGCGGGTTCTTCAGAGGAAAGGACATCAAAATGTCAACTCCTTCAACCATGTTTGCCATAGAGTGAGCGATAGGGTGCTACTGCTTCTCTTCTGCGATGAGAGGCAGGGCCTTCTTGTTCCTGATAGGGGCTTTACTGCTAGTAAAGGAGGGTGGAGGTTCTCCTAAGCCTAAAGGTGCCTCCTGTTGGAGAGATGGCGATGGGGCATCTTGTGAAAGATGGGAGGAAGTGGGGTCCTTGGAACATCTCATAGGGCTATTATGGGAGTTTTGCTTTTGTGCACAGTCAGAGTTCCAGAAAAGAGCAATGAAGGTGACAGCAACAGAAGTTGTGTCAGAGGCAGAGGTTGCAGTCATGGTGGGGGTATGGATGGGCAGGGGAGGGATAGAGGTAGGCACAACTAGGGTGAGGTAGGGTGAGGGTGTGGATGTCACAGCAGGGGTAGGTGTAGTGTGAGTGCGTGCAGCAGAGTCATGTTCTGCTGGAGAAGGCACGACATCATATGCAACAGCGTAAGTGGGTGTGGCTCAATGATCAAGATTGCTTACAACTTTGTTTCTGTACAAAACCTCGGTGTAACACTAAGCCTCATATCTATACAATACAAGCATTACATCAAGAGCAGTAGGCATAATAAAAATGTTTTATAGCTCAATACACTTATGTGGCAGGTGTGACAGTCACAGGTAGCTTACTCTTGATCATTGTAAACCACAGAAGTCCAAGAAGTTGGGAATCAGGTAAGGAAACGGTTATACTCTAGCTGCTGAAAAACAATAGCTAATGTACATTCTCTGTATTAGCTAGAAGGCCAAGGTGTACTGGATTCACACTGTAGTGGCAGTATGAGTATAAGCAAAAGGTGAACAATGTTGAAAAGGGATACCAGAGAGCAGTCATTGTGATATATGTCTCTGATTATATGTTTCCTTCTGTTCCTCATTAATAGATAGGGTATGCTAAAAATCTTTCTGTTCTGGTCCAAGTAGCTACTTTACATGTTTTTCTCCCAAAGTTAGTGTGAGTACTTGAGAGGTATTCTGTTGAGTCTGGGGTTTCTATGTGAAGTCTGTAATAGCTGTTCTTCTATTGCGTTCTGCTGGTGAATTGTTCACAACCTTTTTTTCTAGTAGATAAGCCCTCTATACTTGAATAAGTAGAGGTTTCAATCTTTTAACCTAATGTTTGTCAAAGTCCTAATGTGAAGAATCTTTTAATAGTCAGTGTGAGTAAGTGTGGTTACTGTCAAGTGAACTACTTAGCAAGTGAGATGAACTGTGAAAGGCAAGCAAGAGAGACAGTAGGTACTAGATCAGAGGGGACATAGATAAACAGGAGGTCAAAACATGACATGCACCACTGAGTTTTTGGTACATGAAAAGACATAGAAAAAGCCACTCGCAAGTGAATTTTCCAGTGCCAATTTTGTGAGCAAGAAAAAAAGCAGAAAAAGCCCAGAAAAACACATCTTTCAAAGGTTTTTTGCCTAGAACATCCCAATAATGTATCAAACATGTGTTTTTTCCATTGCCTTTTCTCACATTCAAAAACGGCTTCAAAAAATTTCACTTGCAAATGAGTTTTTTCTTGCTTTTTTGTGTTCTAAGGACACAGTGATGCACGTCATGAAAGATGGGGAGCACTAGTGTGTTGTCCTATTATATATGGCTGCAGCATGGAGAGTGCATGTAGGTATGAGTCTATATAAGTTAAGTTAAGTCATATGGTGTGTGTAAGAGTGTTATACTATATGTAGTAGCAATGAGACATGCACTTGTATGATTATGGCTATACAGAGACATGAGGTGAAAGTGAGGTGCAATAATAATAGTACAGTAGCACCTAAGGCACAATACATAGTCTGTAACAGAGAGGAGAGAAGAGAAAAAACAGTAGGTGTGCATGTAACTATCTATAACACCTCACTTACACCCCTGCATCACAATGGCCTATCAATATTGATATAGCTGTAACAAGTTATACCCTTTCTAGGGTCCTAGCCAAACTAACAAGTGCAATCCACCATGTTTTCTGCTATTAGAACATCATTTTTTGCCCACCTAGGTGCTAAATTTTTGACAGTGTCACTAATCACAGACTGATCTATCAAAAACATATCTACAATTTTAGTGTCACGTGTCACAAAACCTGTCAAATTGTTTGAATTGGTATAGTATAAGAAGGACTCTTGCCCCTACTGCTCTTCAGTTGTTCTACTGTACAATCTCAAATTGATTGAACCACTCTTTGGAGTGGGATAGTAAGTTCAAATAGGTAAATTCAAACTTTGAACAGACTACCCATAATAGCCCAGAAAGATCAAACACATCATTAACTTTTGGGAACTGATGCACCCAGATTAAGCAGGTGCTGACAAGCATCTAAAAATGCTTTGAAACTTCAGCCTTGTGAGCTATGACCACCCCTGAATGTTCAAACTTTTAGACACTCTTGTGATATGTCATATTCAATTAATACAAATGATACATTACTACTAACTGAGAAGTAAGTCCCACTTTACTCATTTTAAGGCTGCATGAGAGTCCAGCTCACTTTGCAGGTAGACCCGTGATTATCCGGAGCCGTGAGTCGCGTGTCACGAGCCGTGCGGCTCAGAGTCCTAGTGGGTCCAGCTCGGTGAGGCTCCGGATCGGGCCAGTCAAAATCCCGGGCCGACATGGCTCACCTGTGGATTGAGTCGCAGATCCGCACGCAGAAACGGCCCTTGCACGCTTCATTTGTACATAGCTGTACTAGCTAGACCCTGCTAATGTACGTGTCGTAGTTGTATGCCTAATCAGAGTCTGTTGTATTAGACACGGAGGGGGTATACAAGCCAGGCAGGGAATCACCGTCCGAGTTGTGTCCATAGGTACCAATGACAGTGTGAGCAAACCCGTCGGCACTGTCCTGCCCCACACCGGCCCAGAAGATCCCCGCAGTGTGCTCTGTCGTGTCGGGGGATGGCGGCACCATCGCGGCCGTCGCCCGGGTGTACGCAAGCGCCCAGCGAGTGCGTACAGTAATGCCATGCGCGCGCACGACCCCAACCCCGACGCTCGTGAAGAACACATCATTGCGCATGTCCATGAGGACATCGTCGTCGTGCGCTCGCGATATGGAGAGCACGCCGCAGCTATCCGCCTCCGCAATGTCGACCTCGTCACTGGGTGCCCGAGACAATGCAGCACGGCTGAGCGCGTCGGCGTACGACCAGAGTGTGTCTGCGTACGACCGGAGTGCGTCTGTGATCTCGCTCTCAGTGTCCATCTGAAGAGGAGAGACAACCTAGATGATCTCAATGGGCATTGGTTAGTGGGTGAAAAGAACGACAATCGCACCTGGGGCATGATATCAACCATGAACATGCTGAGACTGATCAGGATCTCCCGCGCCGGCTCGTGCATGTCGAGGGATCGCGCGTGTTGAACAAAGGCCTCGGCAAAGTGGTCGAAAGGGATGTGGGCGACATCCTCGTGGTTTTGAACGAAGGCGCGAAACACGAGCACGAGCTGCAGGAGCAGCCCGCACTCGTCATCCGGGAGCTCACATCTCTCCTTTGCTGGCCCTCGCACTTGATGAAACCAGGCCTCGGCCCGCATGGGAGAGACGGTGGCGGGCGTGAGGGTGGTACACGGCAGCATGAGCTGTTGTCGATGATCGTCAGCAATGCACAGGTATGAATAGTATGACAGTAATTACTCACCGTCACTGTGCTGGTGACGCTGTTCACAAGAACAGTGGCCCACGCTGGGCGACTCTCCGCATGGCTGTTTGGGTCAGCAAGAGAGGAGGGTGGGATATCGTCTTCGAGGAGGATGTAGACCGCAGGTTGGATGTTGTCGATGGTGTTGGGCATGGTGGTCGGAGTGTTCATTGTTTGGAGCCACCGGGAGTGGGTGGACGTCTGAGCGAAGAGCGGTGGGGCCAGTGAGAAGTCAGTGGTGACAATTTGACGGTCTAGGAAGGCTCACCGGTCATTAAATATGGTCTTGAAGACATGTTGGCTTGAGGCCTCGCCGTTCCTCGGGCATCGGGACGAGGCGCCGTGGCTAGCTGCAACACATGGCGTCCTAATATGGTAAGTACAGTCCTCGCACTGTGGCAGAGAGAACGTGTTGATGCACACGCTCTTATCTGTCTCTGCACGAGGGCTGGAGATAGTTTAGACGGTGCGTTAGCACGCACCTTGCGTGGGGGCACGAACAGGGGGAGTAGGGTGAGAATGGGACGAGGGAGAGCCATCGGAAGTCAGGCACGGGTGCAGCGGACGTAAGTGACAGCGTTAACGCCCAAGAAGCATACACGCAAGCGCATACACTCTCACCTGCCCCACCGTTCGGGTGTATTTCACTCTTTCCTTTTGACCACCGCCATGCTGTCCCGACTCCCCTCCCCTCCGATCTCTCTGAAACGGACTCAACGCCAGGTGAGCACGACACACTGTTTGTTGTGGCTGTGCATGGCATAAGCTGATGCCTCGATTTGGTCATATCAAGAACACCTTGCGGCAGCATGTCCAAGCCCCCGATACCTCCCTCTTCCAACTCCGCGTTCTCCGCTCAGTGGATGTCTTACACCTCAACCTGGTTTAGCTCCCGAGCTGCCCCTTTCTCGAATTGCGGGTGCCCTCAGCCCTGTCCAGGTGAGTCTGACCGAACCCTTGTTTCGCCTACACGCGTTGAGCTCGGTCTGAAACCACCAGGGGATTCGAAATTATCGCAGTGCGCATGATCTCTGCAGTCGGCCGACAGCTGGATCCCATCCAATCACAAGCACCTCAAGTCGTCGGACTATCAGCCAGGTGAGTCTTTCTGTGGAGACATGTGTCTCGTGTGTGGCTCAGCAATCTTTGAGGGTTGTTTAGGTGCCGAAGCACGCACAACGATACGCAATGCAACGGGCCGAGGTCGACAGGATCACAGCGAGCGGGGCGATTAAACATACATAGGGGGATATCCAAGGTATGTTGCGCTCAGAGTATCACCCACTCCCGCTCTACGTCCCTGCCCCTGATGTCCTCCCCCGCTCCCCAGACCCCTATCGAGGCCGCTACCACTGCAGTGAAGCGTCGCCGTGAGACAGTGTCTCGTGGTGGTGATTTGTCTCGCGCATCCTCTGTCTCCACCGTTCCCGACACAGATGCTGCGCGGAAGATCCTCGCTGGGTCTGCCTCCCGCGAGAGCAAGCGCCGCAAGGCCGACAACGATAGGTGAGTGCGCCATCTGTTATATGTGTGTGTGCGCCTACTAACTTCTCATTTTGCAGTGCTTCTAGGGCGAGCAGCCGCAGCGGCAAGCACTCCTCGATCATCATCAGCGATTCAGACGACAATGGCGCTGCCCCAACCACGGCATCGTCCCCAGCCGTGTCGGACAGCGACAACAACAACAACGGCGACGATGGCGTTGCGGCTCTCAAAGGTCGCACCCGCCTGAGTGCCCAGCGCGCGGGCATTGCGACCACCCTAACTGCTCGTCAGATCCAGTTCACCAGGAGGTTCGCGGGCCGCTCACCGGAGCAGGTTTTAGGTGAGTACGATTGTCCTTGTCTCTCGCGAAACGTTCTCCTGATTCTTGTTACATAGAATACCTGGCTAGCAAGTGGTGTTCTCCGGCATACCTACACTTCCACTTTCCGGACATCGTCGAGGGTCCGGGGGGTACAATCACCCATCGCTTCACCTGCAAGGCGTAAGTTGCTGTCTCGCATACGCATTGTGTGCCCCCACCTGATCTCTTGGAGTGCAGTCATCCGTTGAAGACGGTCGACCACCCTGATTACCAGGAGAGCACCGGCAACCTTATTCGCCACATTGCGGCGTGTGCACCCGTCAAGAAGACTACCGGCGTTCAGATGATCGAGAACTTCGCCGCGGGTGTCACGTATAGCCCACATCGCATGCGGTTCTACATCACGATGTGGTGTGCTCGTGCCCACCGCCCGTTCACCATCGTCGAGGACACCGACTTCCGCAAGATCGTTGGCATGTTGTTCAGCCAGGCCGCCATTCCCAGCCGCAACACCGTCTCCGACGATGTACGCGATATCCACAAGGAAGGCAAGAAACGCCTCGTCGAGTACCTCAAGGTATGTTTCGTCTCTTCTTACTCATTATTCTGCCTCTGATGCAACATTTACAGAACCTCCTGGGGGCCATCCATATCTGTGTCGATGGGTGGACGTCACCAAATGTTATCTCGTACTTCGGAGTCACTGCACACTGGGAGGAGAAGGGCGCCATCAAGCATGTTATCTTGGATTTTGTGAAGTGAGTGCATCTAAATCTTCGCTTGATTGATACTAATACCAGTCCCCTCTCGCAGGTTGACCAAGGCCCACACGGCCATTTACCTCAGTGAACGACTTGAGGCCACCCTGCGCGAGTTCGAGATCTTCGACAAGGTATGTTTTCTCGTCTATGTTACTTATAGCGTTCTTACTAAACATTTTGCATGCAGGTCATTGTGGTGACGTGCGATAATGCGGAGGTGAATACCGCCATGATGCGGCACCTCAGCGCAGCTGCCGACGTGGGCGCGCGCATTGGCGAGGGTCATGTGCGCTGCTTTGGGCACGTTCTCAACCTTGTCAGCAAGGTATGCCTATGAAGCACTGCATGCGACTAAATACAACCGTACTTACATCTATGAGCAGGCAGCTGTCAAGCCCTTCCAGAAGTCCCGCTGCCGTGCGTCGAACACCACTTCAGAGGACGATGAAGGCGATGACAACGCCGAGTTCTCAGAGGACTCGCGTGGTGAGGACGAAGACGATGACGACCACAAGGAAGACAGCGCACGCGAGGCGTCTGATGAGGCCCTCATCAACAACCTCGAGGACGACGTCCTCACAGGTGCCCAGTGCCACCCTAATGACGAGAAGGCCGCTGGCATTGCTCTCGACAAGGTATTTCATTCGCATTTCGCTAGATCTCCGGCTGAGTTTATGATGTTCGGCAGCTCGCCAAGCTTTCACAAAAAGTCTGGCATAGCCCAGTCATTCGTGACGAGCTCGAGAAGTTGGCCATCGACGCCAAGCTTCACGCACGTGTCCTCATCCGCCCTGTCAAAACGCGCTGGAACACCCTCGTATCCGTCATCGCCCGCGCTCTGGAACTCAAGGATGTGCTTGGCAGTCTTTGTGACATGCACCAGTTCAACCGCGCCGGCGGTGCTCGTTTGCGTCGGTTCATTCTGACTGAGGATGAGTGGGTGATGCTCGAACAACTGTACCACCTCATGGATGTGAGTTTTTGCCCTTCTTGCAACGCATTTGTGCTGATTATATGGGTCCTCACAATTCCAGCCATTTCTCTATGTGACTAACGAGATCTCTTCGAGCACTCGTGCACTCCTGCACGAGGTTATCCCGTTTATAGATGTTCTGATGAAGCACCTCGACGACTTTGTTGAACAGGAGACTCTTCACCCCGCCGTTCGCAAGGGTGCGCGGCTGGCGCAGTCCATTCTCAACAAGTATTATAGCAAGACTGACGAGACGCCAGTCTACCGGGTCGCTATGAGTATGTTCCCATCATTCCCTTTGACGTGTCCACCGGGCCATACTAACTATTATGTTACCTCGCAACCCAGTCCTCCACCCAGCCCTCAAGCTGACGTACTTCCGTAAGGCCAGCTGGCCGGAGGAATGGATCACCGAGGCCCGAGACCTCATTCGCGAGATTTGGGTGAACTACTACAAGCCGGAGGTTACCGCGCCCAAGGAGACGGACGATGATGCCGCTCGCGCCACCTCGTCTGCCGCGCTTGCCGCGACCGCCATACCTCCTCAAGCAGCTCGTTGGAGCAAGAGTGCTGCGGTAAGTGCTTTGAACTTTCACAGATAGTACACGGTGCATGTGCTGACTGTGCTCTACCCTCAGCTTTTTGCCTCAATTGGTGCACGCAGCAAGGGCGCTGTCCATGTCGACGCCCTCGATGAGTACCTCAATGCCGCACCCAAGACCAGCGTCAAGGACCCGCTCGCGTACTGGAACACTTTCATCAAGAGCCATGGTGAGGACGCCGCGCTCGCTTGCATGGCTCTCGATTACCTCTCCATTCCTGGTGCGTATAGTTGTATCTCTGCCTTGTTTCATTCATTCATACCCTTATTTAGCTACGTCCACTGATGCGGAGCGTGCGTTCTTGCGGGGACATCTCACTGTGTCCCATCTCCGCCGCTCTCTCGGGAACAACTCAGTCCGCGCCAATACGATTCTCAGCAGCTGGGCGAGCGTCCCAGCTCTCCTCCCGGAGAATGAGATGGTCGAGTTCCTCAAGGACAAGAAGGGCAAGTCGATCGCCCGTGCTTAGAGCTGTATATGTTATACCACCCCCTTTCATGTTTTTTGTTTTGAACATTGTCCATGCCGCCAATGTGGCCAATACACGCTTCCTTCTCCATCACGATCCTGCGCTCTGCACCCTCCGTGTCCTCCTCATTGTCCTCCCTCCGTCTTGTCGCTTCCCCGCCACCCAGACTGTGCCGCACTCGTCCGTGTCTACCTCCGCCCTTTGCCCTCTGGCGCTTCCCTGCCATCCGCTATCAAGTCCTCGGTGTCCTCCACATCGCCCGCTCTCGACTGTCCCACCTCCGCGTCATCTGCCATCCCGCGTTGCCCGCTGTGCACGTCGCCCGTTGCGCATCACCCACTGTGCGTGTCGCCCGTTGCGCGTCACCCACTGTGCGTGTTGTGCGTTGCGCGTCCGAGCCCGCTTCAGCCATCGCGTGTCGCCCGCTTCGCGCGTCACCCTCTGTGCGCATCGCCTGCTTCACGTGTCGCCCTCTGTGCGCGTCACCCGCTTCACGTGTCAGCCTCTGTGCACGTCCTCCGACATTGTGCGTCGAACCTCGCACCTCGCGCATGTGGCGTCATTGGTCGAACCTCAGCAAGGGTCATGCATCACGCGTGTGCACCTCGCACCCTTGCGCATCGTCCTGACACCCTTGTGCCGATGTTCCTGCATCTTCCTGTCGTCTATGTAAATACATATACTTATTTTGATAGAACACACTGCGTTATATCCGTGCGGATCTCACCTGTGTGCGGTTCAGTAAGCAAAACGGCTCCCTACACGGCTCATTCTTGAGCTGCAGATCTACCCGATTCGCGTTGTCCGTGGATTGCGGCTCTGTACACGGCTCGATCCGCGGTGTGAGGGTCCGGGTCATGAGACTCCGGGTCTTCCAGGGACTCTGACCCGTGCGGATCCAAATCAAGGTGTCTGTGAACCCGATGATCCGCGAATAAGACTCCGGGTCATCCGCGGGTAGATCCGCATGCAGCCTTAACTCATTTGCTCTCTACCTATGCTTACACCATTTGTAATCACTCCTTTTTCTGCATATACAAGTCATGTTTATACACTCAGTCTACCACTGAGTGAGGATTGCTTCTCTATGTCTGCAGTCAGCCTTGTCATACTCAGAATTGAGTGCAACTATGATCTGATTAGGTGCTTGAATCCCCCACCCCTTGCTATTGGCTACAGTGACTTTTCTCTAATTTCTCACTTGACTGGCTCCTAGCTCCATATAGAGTATTACTTTCCTGAGCCAGCTATCAGGGGACTTGCACTTTCTCACTCATCTGCAGCTTTTTGCAAAGGAACCTATTGATTCACAGAAATGCCTTGAAAGCTCAATGAACACTCCAGGTAGTGTACCTGATTATAATTAATAAGACTGCTGACATAAACCGCACCCGAAGGACATTCATACATACTGTGCATGTAAGCCTGATGCTTACAACATAGCTTACATACTACTTCCCATGCTTACGTACGCCCTCATATACCTCCGCGAACCGTATTGCCTGGTCTTCTCCATTCCCCCTTTCCTGACCACGCAATACAGGTACGCACCGGTCTCTCATGTATTCACCATTCTCCATTCCCCTTTCCTGACCACGCAATACAGACGCTGTTCCTGTTCTGTCTCAAGTGTCCTCTTACAGTGCACCTGGATGGTTCACATCCTCAACTGTAGTGACAAACACAATACATTATAGACTACAGTGAACAGCACACATGGTATCACACAGAGCACATGATTAACCTACGACTATCTGCAGAGTCAGTACCTGGCCTAGTCATTCTACAACAGATATTTCTACAATACTTCACGTGCACTCCATTGGCTGATCACGACACGACATCCGACGCGCGCGCTCACTCCATCTGGAATAGATCCTCATCGTCGCCCGTAGGGACCGGGCGGCTGAGCGGGCTCAACGAGCCCTGCAGGTGCGAGCCGCGGCCGCTGGGGATGCGCGTGCCCATGCCCGGCGGCGCCATGGTACCTGATAGACGGACAAGCATATGTGAGTGACGACGGAACGCGCGCGAGGTCAGACACGTACGGGACGCAGCGGCCGAATACGACCGGCGAGAAAACATGGTCTCCAGGCCACCCAAAGAGGTGCCGGTAGCACCGATGCCCGCCGCGGCCAAGGGCTGGGGCGAGCCGTTGTTGATCTGGTCGAGGAGGCTGCCGGCGGTGGGGGACATGCTCGCCCAGTCGCCCGAGGTGTTGTGCGCATGACCGAGCGTCTTGGTGCCGGGCGAGAAGCCGCCGCCGAGAGGCGTCCGGGATATGATGCTCGATGACGAGGGAGAGAGGATGACGGGCGGCGGGAGGGCATGGATGCGGGAGTAGCCCGCAGCTAGACCCTGCGGGAGACTCTGGCCAGGAGCGTGGGCCTGAAGGGCGCGGGTCGACGGAGAAAGCGCGCTGCGCTGCTCGCCGTGACTGGGCTCGTAGCCATCAGCACCAGGCCGACGGAGACCGGTGTGCTGGACGTAGGACTCGGGAGGATGGGCCCCAAAAGTGCTGGCGTGGGGAGGGGACATGGCGACGCCGTTGTAGTCGTGACCGTACGCGTTCGAGGATATGTGGGCTCCATTGCCGCCAGAATACATGGAAGACAGACCTGAAACCATGGCGGGGCGTGGGGTTTTGGCATTCATGTAGTGATGTAGACCGGGGAGGAAGGCAGCGGACGCGTTGGACGGGGAGAGCATGTCGTCGGCCGTGCGCGAGCCCAGGCCCGAGTTGGAGGTGAAGGAACTCGGCGTACCGTTGCCCAAGCCGCCCAAGTGACCACCGCCCAACGCGGACGCGTCGGGAGAACCGATAGGAACGGCGGCGCCGTCCGACCAAATAGACTTGATGTCCTGCAGAAGAGACGGCGCAGGGACGGAGCGCGAGTAGCGGTGATGAGCGTCAGAACCGGAACGCTGCGCGCTCGGGTCGCGCTCGATGCCGACGACGGTGGGACGTGTGGCGTTGGTGCGAGACATTCTGCGGGATCGCTCTTCGGGGGTGAGGAGATCGTTGAGAGAGCTGGGAAGGAACTCCTCGAGGTCTTCGTCTTCGACGACGACTTCTTCGACGCCTATTTTGCGCGAGGGCAGACGGTCGGAAGCCCAGTTGATGGCGCCGAGGGAGGCGGAGAGACCAGAGATGGACTTGAAGTCGGAAGGGCCATCATCATGACGGGAGACGGCGAACATGGTCTGGGTGCCGGGCGCGGAGAAAGGAGAGGTGGATATGGGGAGGCGCTGAGGAGAGGTGCCGGGCGAGAAGCCGTTTACGCGGGCGGGTCTGCTCGAGGAAGAAGCGGCGCGGGGAGGAGAGCCGATGGGACCGAAGTCTGCGGGGGTAGAGGCGTCGCTGATGCGACGGGGGGCGGTGGCAGCGTGGGTGGGGAGCGGGGCGGGAGAAGGGCGGTCAGACTCGGCTGGAGGGGCGGGGGCGGAAGAGAGCGTTTCAGGTTGCTGGTGAGCGTCCGAGGCAGGCTCGGGGGGAGGAGCGAAGGGCTTGGCGTAGGCGGGGGCGTTGGGGAGCTGGTTGGCGTCGTCGGGGAGGTCGAAGGAGACAAAGTCGGTGTCCTTGACGGGCGGGGCGGGGGCAGAGGGAGAGATGGTGGCCTTGAGCGGGACGGGGATGGGGGAGCGGGTGGTGGGGCGACGGAGCGGGTGGGGGCGGTCGAGCCGGAGAGGAGAGAGGGGCGGGACTGGGAGGCCGGGGGCGCGGGGTGGTGGGCTGGCTTGTGTGCCCTGGACTTGGAGTCCTTGGGGCCGGGGCTTGCGGCGAGCTGGGCGGCCTTCTTGTTCTTGCGGTCCATGGACATGGACTGGCCGGGGAGGATGTGGGCGAGGGCGCATTTGTGGGCGAACTTGCAGTTGCCCTTGACGAACCAGGCGCAGACCTCCTTGTGCTGGCCGGGCTCGAGGATGTTGTGGGAGAAGGGGCAGGAGGAGCCTGCGGTGCAGGAGCCGACCTTGAAAAATTTGCAGGGCACATGGGACAGGTCCTTGGCTGTGGGCGAGCGGTGAGCAGGGGCGGGCGGGCGAGCGCAGACGGCGTACTCTTCGAGGCCGACTTTTGCTTTCCGCCCTTTTCTCTCTCGCGATCTCCTCGTTCGCGCTCGGGGCCGTCTCGAGCCGGGGGGTCGGCGTCGTGCTCCCTGCGCTTGGGCTCGGCAGGCGGCATTTTGGGGATCGGGCGGGGGACGGGCAGAGGACGAAGGCGGGGCGGGGCGGGGAGAGGACCGGGCGGGGAGCACGGGCGGGGGGCGGAGGGGATCGAGGACGACGGCGAGTGCGAGGCTGAGGAGGGCGAGCTCGAGCGCCCGTCGCCGCCGCCCATGGCCAGGCCGGCGTCTGCACGCACGTGAGGCCGGGCCGGGAGCGCGCACGGGCGGCGGGGGTCGCAACGAGCGCGTCGGGGACCGTGCTTTCGTCCATCCCCGCCCATCCTCCCCCGCCCGCCGTCGCCCACGATGGACGACCGGATGTCCACCTTCGTCGTCGGCAGCAACTACCACGTCCTCGATCTCATCGGCGAAGGCGCATACGGTATCGTCTGGTCCGTCCTCGCCCTCCCCGCCCCGTCCCCCGCTCACCTCCCGCCCGCCGTCCAGCTCGGCCATGCACGTCCCCTCCCAGCGCAAGGTCGCGATCAAGCGCATCACGCCCTTCGACCACTCCATGTTCTGCCTCCGCACCCTCCGCGAGATCAAGCTCCTCCGCCACTTCCACCACGAGAACATCATCTCAATACTCGACATCCTCCGCCCGCCCTCGCTCGACGAGTTCAAGGAGGTCTATCTCGTCCAGGAGCTCATGGAAACAGACCTCCATCGCGTCATTCGCACCCAGCAGCTCTCCGATGACCACTGCCAATACTTTATCTACCAGGTTCGTTCTCCTCCCTCTCCGCCACTCCCCGCTCGCTCGCTCACCGCTCACGCTCCGCCTCAGACCCTGCGCGCCTCAAGGCGCTCCACTCCGCTGATGTCCTTCACCGGGACCTCAAGCCTTCCAACCTGCTGCTGAACGCCAACTGCGATCTCAAGGTCCGTCCTCTCTCCCCGCCCGTCCTCCCCGTCTGTCGCGTGACCGTCGGCGTGTTCTCCAGTTGTGCGACTTTGGTCTCGCCCGGTCTGCACGGCCCCCGCCCAATGTGGCGAATGACAGCAGCACGTTCATGACAGAATACGTCGCCACCCGGTCCGTCCTCTCCTCCTCCTCCTCCTCCTCCCGGGCCCGGACTGACAGACGGCGCTGGAGGTGGTACCGTGCGCCGGAGGTGATGCTCACCTTCAAAGAGTACACGCGCGCCATCGACATCTGGAGCGTCGGCTGCGTGCTCGCCGAGATGCTGAGCGGCAAGCCGCTCTTCCCGGGCAGAGACTGTACGTCCCGCCCCGAGCGGCTGATGGCCACGATCCAGAGTCGTTGACCGAGGGCGTCGCAGACCACCACCAGCTGTCGATCATCCTCGATATCCTCGGCACGCCCTCGCTCGACGACTTTTACGCGATCACCTCGCAGCGGTCAAGAGAATACATCCGCGCGCTGCCCTTCCGGAAAAAGAAGGCGTTCAGCTCCCTGTTCCCGACCGCGAACCCGCTGGTACGCGTCCGGGCGAGCTGTCGAGGCCCGACCGCTGACGACGTGCGTTTGCAGGCGATCGACCTGATGGACAAGTGCCTCACCTTCAGCCCGAAGCGGCGAATCGAGGTCGAGGACGCGCTCAAGCACCCGTACCTGGAGGTGAGCACCGTCGTCCGCAGCGCTGGGCCCGGGCTGACTGGGCGGGCAGGCGTACCACGATCCGTCGGACGAGCCGACGGCGGAGCCTCTGGACCCGAGCTTCTTCGACTTTGACAACGGTGACCCGCTCGGAAAGGAGCAGCTGAAAGGTGGGCGGACTGCGCTCTGGACGGCTCGGGCGGCGCTGACGACGGTGCAGTGCTCATCTACGAGGAAGTGCTTGGGCCGCGGCAGGGGTGAGGGATGGGCGGAGGCGTATACCCGGAAACGACCCGAGAAGGAGATGTATCCCAGCGGCGCCTTGCCGGCGACTGTACACGTAGCCAACATAAAGTATAATCACGCCCTGTGCGATGCATGATCGGCCGCAGAGCGGGCGGGCGAGGTGGGCCCGGTGGGGGCGGAGGCGATGGCCAGACACGGTCCCGCACGTGAAAGGTGCGGGGCAGCCTAGGCCAGCGCCCGTCCTCCTCTTCCCTCCCGCCGCTCCGAACTGCCCTCTCTCTCTCTATGCCCCCCGCCCCCCTCCGACGCCCCCCTGCTTCCCCTCGCCTCGCTAGCCATGTTCCGCATCTCCCCCAGCCTCTGGGAGCGCATCCACCACTTTGCCTCCTTCCCCCAGACCGGAGGTCCGCCCCCCGCCACGCTCCCCCGCTCCCCCGCTCACCCCGCACCCTCCAGTCTCCCTCCAGCAGATGGTCCTCTTCGGCCAGAACCCTAGCCAGGGCACCCTCCTCCGCGGCAGCCAGTTCCTCCTCGGTACGCACCCCCGCTTCTCGTCCCCACCCCCGCTCTCACCACCGCCCAGAGGAGCTCCCCGTCCGTCTCGCCCACCGGGTCAAGGAGCTCGACCAACTCCCCCACAGCCTGAGCGACGTGCCCTCGATCAAGAAGGTCAAGAACTGGTACGCTCAGTCGTTCGAGGTCCGTCTTCCCCACCCCTCCAGAGCCCCGTCCCCCGTCCTCACCCCCCCACCAGGAGCTCATCTCCTTCCCCCCTATCCGCCTCCCCCCGGACCTCCGTGCAGCCCTCATCGCGCCCCCCGCCGACTCCGTCGTCCTCCCAGAGTCCCACCCGAACCCGTCGCTCCAGTACCAGTACTACTCGGACGACTACGCCGACCCCTCCTCCTCCCTTGGCATCGTCTCCACCCCCAAGAACGGCTCCGGTCGCTCCGCCGGGAACAGCCAGAAGATGCGGATTCCCATGGAACGAAGGTGAGCTTGGCGACTCCCGCTCGCTTAGCCCCGCCACCGTCCCACTCACCACGCCCCGCCTCGCGCCCCGTCTGGGCAGATACTATGCCAACACGTCCCACGTCAAGGTCTGGCCGCCCGAGGTGCGCGAGTACAACCGCGCGTTCACCAACGCGCTCGAGGCCATCAAGAAGCGCCACGACCCGACGGTGACCACCGTCGCCCAGGGTGTGCTCGAGTGGAAGCGGAGCCAGAACGCGCGCAACATCAACCTCGACGTCCAGCACTGGCTCGACCGCTTCTACATGTCCCGCATCGGCATCCGCTTTCTCATCGGCCAGCGTGAGCACCCCGTCTTCTGTCCCCTTCCAGCCCCGCCGATCTCACCAGCTGACGCGCCCGGGACAGACATCGCGCTCAACACGCTCCAACCGCACCCAGACTATGTCGGCATCATCTGCACGAGCGCTGTGAGTCCTCCGTCCTGGCGACCCGCGCGCTGCCCAGTGCTCATCCCCTCGCGCGCGCGCCGGACAGAGCGTGCACGACATCGTCCACGAAGCGATTGAGAACGCGAGGTGAGCCGCCGCGGACGACGACGTCCTAGCACGTGCCCACGCGCGGATCCGCTGACCGCGCGCCGCCCAGATTCGTGTGCGAGGAGCACTACTCGATGTTCAAGGGCCCGCCGGTGCAGCTGATCTGCCCCAAAGACCTGCACTTCCCGTACGTGCCCGGGCACCTGTCGCACATCTGCTTCGAGCTCCTGAAGAACTCCCTCCGCGCCGTCGTCGAGCGGTACGGGCCCGAGCACGAGGGCGCGTTCCCGCCGATCAAGGTCATCGTCGTCGAGGGCAAGGAGGACATCACGATCAAGATCTCGGACGAGGGCGGGGGCATCGCCCGCTCCGCCGTGCCCCTCATCTGGACGTACATGTACACCACGATGGAGGGCCAGAACATCGACCAGGACTTTGACGCCTCCGACTTCAAGGCGCCGATGGCCGGCTTCGGCTACGGCCTGCCGCTGTCCAGACTGGTGAGTGCGGGGGTTTCGTGCGGGGGAGACGGTGCTGACCTCGCGCGTGACAGTACGCGCGGTACTTTGGCGGGGATCTCCGCCTGATTTCGATGGACGGCTTCGGGACGGACGTGTACATCCACCTCAACCGCCTCTCCAGCAACCGGGAGCCGTTGCCGTGAGACGAGCTTTCGACTGTACGATCACTTTTGCTGTTTTGCTCTCGCGCCCAATTGTACCATCCTCTTCATGAGATCTCGGGAGATAGAACAAGGGCTGTGCTATCGCCACGCTTGGCCGATGACCATCGCCCGTGTACCCCTCGTCGCTCCCAGTGGCTCCTGTTGAGTACTCGAGTTTCAGACCGACTGAAGGTGCAATGACGAGCGAGTTGGTTAATATACATCCTCCGCGCGTGTAAGGTGATCATACAATACATAACGAGCTAGTCCCTGGTGGATGATCATCGACTATCGATGAGGGCAACCGCACTCGCCGCGGATGGAGCGCAGAACAATACGTACGAATACAGTACAAGCCCGCCGCTGCGCGCCGGGCCAACTAAGATGTGTAGCACGAGAACCGAGACGACCGTGCCCTAATCTACGAAAAAAAACATGATTAAAATGGCGAGGGGCACCGACGGACTGTCCTCGCAGCACTACGCCCCACCCCCGCCCACTCCGCCGCCTGAGTCCTGCATGGACGCGTCCCACGACCGCTTCATCGGCAGCACCCATACCCATTCCCGCCCGCGTCTGCCACCGCCCGCCCCGTAGGGGTATGAACTCCACCCGTGCAGTGTAGAATCGGCCGCGGAGTGCTGCTGCATCCGCAGCGGCATCTGCCCAATAGGTGCTCGTACCCCGGGCCCTGCCCGCTCATCCCGTGCAGCACTGGCGGCGGGAGCTGGATGTGCGCCGGCCGCTGCGTCTGCACCGGCGTCTGCGGTTGCGAGCGCGACACGGTCGCCGGTGCCCTATCTGAGCGACAGGCGTAGGCGGGTCCCGCGATGACGGCGACGGCCCTGCGCCCGCGCTGTGCGGCATGCCCGACGTGTCGGGCACGAAGCGCACGTTGAGCGACGTCGACAGCGGCGGGGGCTTGCTCTGGCCAGCAGGCGACTGCTGCGCCTGCGGGAAGCTGATGGTCAGCCGCGGGCCCGCCGACCCTCGCCCGCCGTTTACACCGCCGAGCGCGGCCGAGGTCTGCTTGCGCCGGATTTTCTTGATGATGCTCGCCTCGAGCGCGGTGATCTCCTCGACGAGCCGCTGATTGCGGAACTTGAGCTGCTGCAGCTCGTACCGCCAGCTGCTGCCGCGCTCCAGGTCCGTCTCATCGTACACGCTCTGATCGTGTGCGTGGACAATGGCAGACCGCTGCGGGGGCGCGGCGCCGTCGTAGAGCTTGACCTGGCAGACGATCGGGGCCTGGACGCTCGGGCGGACGCCATGGGTCACCTGGGTGGCAGCCTCGGCGAGGGCTTGGGCGGGCGCAGAACAGTAGAGGACGACATGGACGGGGACGGTACCGCCCTCCTTGGTGTGCACGTCGCAGGCGAGGCCGGCGTATTCGCCGTTGCCGGCCACCACCTTCGTCATCTCAACGTCGATCGCGCGGCCGACCTCGTGTGCGGACGTCCCGCTCACGACGTCCGCGAGTCGCTTGCCGATCATCTCCGGCGCTCCCCACCCGAGCACGTCGCGAACGGCGGTGCCGACAGAGAGGAAGGTCGCCTGGGCGCTGAGGAGACCCCAGAATTCCCGTTCCGGTGTGCGCGCCGCTGGGTCCTCCGAGCCGTCGGCAGTGGACGAGGACGATGGTGGCTGGAGAGGGCGAGGGATGGGGGAGACCAGTCCGCCTGCGTTGGCAATGGGGCCCCATAGCAGATGCGGCATGCTCCGAGCTCGGCCGCTGAGAATGATAGCTTTGCGTCCTTTGCCCGGCTCGACATGAAGACGACCGCGGCATTCGATCCAGACGTATCCCCGGCCCTTGGCTTGTATGCGGAAGAGCAGGTCGACTGGACGAGGAGCGGCGGCGGAGGGCGTTCCGTCCGCAGCGGGGGCAGAGGGAGTCGTCGATGGTGGTGGGGCGCCAGAGGTGGCGGCGGCCACGCCGGGTACAGCCGAGGCCTCCTTGAGCTCGCGCATGAGAGGAACGGAGTCAGCTGGGTGGCAGAAATCGGCAAGAGAGCGGCCGACAAGCTCGTCGGGGTCGTAGCCGAGAACGTGACGGACGGCGGGTGCGACGTAGAGGAAGGCACCCTTGAGAGAGACGACGTGGAGGAAGTCAGGGGTGCGGTCGAGGAGGTAGATATGGAGGGGCTTGTTGCCGTCGAAAGGATCGAGAGCGACGGACACTGGGGGAGAGTTGGAGAGAGCGACAGCAGTGGAGGCGTGGGTGGAGGAGGAGAGGTGGAAGGAGGAGGTGAAAGCGGAATCGGCGAGAAGACTACGGAGGTCCTTGGACATGCCGCGCATTGACATGGAGGAGGTGCGCCAGTCACGAGAGGCGAGGGAGGCGGGGGCGACGGGCTTGTCGGAGTAGTTGACGACGTAGGTGCCGTCCTTGAGCTTGCTGAGGATGGACTTTGGCTGCTCTGTGAGGTCTACCTGGAAACCGACGTGGTAGACGATGTCGTCGGCTTCGTCAGGAGAGTTATGGACGCCTCCACGGAGGGGGATGACGGAGACCATGTTGATGAAGGCGGAGCGATCCTTGCGGTAGTTGATGATGCTGACCTGGCACTCCTTGTCTGCGATGATGTTCCTGCGCATGAGAGAGACGGCGTCGGGAGAAGTGTGGGCGCGTTCGTCGGCTCTCTGGAGCTGGCCGCCGGGAGACTGGAGGAAGCGGCAGTTGCGACCGATGACCTCGTGCTCGGCATAGCCGGTGAGCTTGAAGAAGGAGGGGGACGCGTAGACTGGGGAGAAAGATGAGGAGAAAGGAGAGAGGGAGAGAGCAAAGGAGACGGACCTATCGGGGCATCGAAGCGACGGGTGTCTGTGACGACAAAGGAGCAGGAAAGATCGACAGGACCGAGGCAGATCTTGGGAAACGGGCGGGTGACGACGCGGGCGAGGAGGGAGAGGAGATCAAAGCCGGAGGCCGAGTAGATGGGGAGGCCGAGGGCGGAGGGGACGGAGAGCGGTTGATGGGGTGCGAAATGGGAGACGGGGAGGGAGTGGGCTGCGTAGGACGAGGGTGGAGGGAAGGATGGATCGGAGGGAGGGGAGGAGGAGGACGTCGGTGGGTTGGGGAAGGCGGCATGGAAGGCGGCGGAGCTGAGGGCGGGGTGAGCTGAGGGCGGGAGAGAGAAGCGGGAGACTTGCAGGGAGGACGAGGGTTGGGGGTAGCCGTCGGGGGAAGAGAACCAGGCGAGGGAGGAGGAGGGGGGTAGAGCCCGGCAGGGAGGGCCTCTGCACCTCCGCCTGGGGGGACGGTGGGGGCGTTGAAGATGAGGTTGGGGAGCTGGAAGTGGACGTTGTTGGAGAAGGTGGCGGGGTCGAGGTCGTCGTCGCGGGCGCGGGACTGCTCGCGCTCGTTGGACTGGAGGTAGCGGGAGAAAGGCATGGCGGCGGGGGCGAGGGCGCGGACGGCGGAGGGACGGGCCTTGGCCGTATGTATCCCCGGCCATTCCCGGCCCTCCTCACACCGCCCGACATCCCCGCCGCCCCCGGGCCATCGTCGACCCACGCCAGACGCGTCCCACGTGACCCGCGCACCCCAGCGTCCGTGTTGTCCTCCTCGTCTTCAACCTCCGTGTCCTCCCCGCGCCGCACGCGTCCCCGCCTCCGCTGCCCCTCCCGCCTCTCGCCGCCTCTCGCCTCTCTGCTATGCCTGCGCGATGGAGACGCGCCTCCTCCCGAGTACGTCCTCCCTCATCCGAGCCATCCCTCTCTCCCAACCACCCTCTCCCATCCAGTCCGCGCCATGTATGTCATCAACTCTGCAGAGCCCTATCTCCTCGCCCTCTCTTCCACCAAGGCCTCTGTCTCCATCATTCCCCCCCACCTCGTCCCCCTTGCTGCCGATGACCACATCACCTACGGCAAGGTCTCCCTCCGTCCGTGTCTCGAGGCCATCTGCCAGTCCAGGTCCGTCCTTCTTTCACTCACCCCTTCTCTCCCTCACTCTCTCCTTCCACAGCCCCGAACTCGTCCCGAACGGCGTTCGCGACTACTCCGTCTACGCCATCGATCCCTTCGAGTCTCGTGAGTCCTCTCGACGCCGTCCAGACCTCGTTTCTCATCCATCCACAGGACGGAAAGGCGCGCCCTCCCACTCCCCCGGCGTAGCCGTTGGCTTTGGCTGGATGTCCGACGCCCTTCGCAGCCCACATCCTCCGACCGTCTTCGGCACCGTTTCCTCTGGTGGCATCTACGACGATGCCCTCGAGGTCATCTTCTCCATCCGAGAGGTCAGCCCTCTTTCCTGCTTTCTCGCCCCTCCCTTCCTCACCCTCCCTTTCCACCAGGGAAACCGTCTTCCCCTCCCCCCCGTCTATCCCGTCCCCGACAAGAGGGCTCCCAAGCGCGGTGCCAGCACCGGCGCCCTTTTCACCAACAACCCCCTTCAACGACATCGGTCTCCCTACCCACCCCCACCACACCCTCCTTCTGCTCCCCTTCCCGTCTCACACACATACCAACCCGAGCCGGTTGCCCCACCGGCCGCGGCCCCTGCCCCCGAGCCCGTCCCTCCGGCTGATACAGGAACACAGGCGGCCTTGTCCGCCCTTGTTCTTGCCCTCGCCAATCCCCAGCACACCCAGCAGATCATGTCCGCCCTCTCGTCCATCGACTCCTCGGCCGCGGCTTCTCCCAATCCTGAGCTTGTCCATCTCCTCGGTGCGATGCTCGCCTCGGCTGCAGCCGCCGTTCCGCCTCCGCCAAGTACAGCACCTGCACCTCAGCCCTCGTCTGTGCAACTCTCTGCACTCCAACATCCCGCTTCTCAGCCCCTTGCTCCTCAAACCCTTGCCTCCCCGCTCCCCGCCACTCAACCTCCACCCCCTCCGGTCCCCGCCCACGCTACGTCGATATCTTCCCTCCCGCTCTTCTCCGTCCCGCCACCACCTGCTTCCTCTCTTGTCCCCCCTACTCAAGATGTTCCACCTTCCACACCTCCGACGACAGACCACGCCCAAGACGAACCAGACGTCGTCGTCCTCGACAAGGAGAACGTCAACCCCACCGCCTTCCAGCGCAAGCCATCTGAGAAGGGCAAGGGCAAGGAGCCTGCGCGGTCGCCCCCGCGTGCAGCCCCACTGCGACACCATAACACCGCGCCCGTCTTGTACGCCCCTGCTCAGCCGGTCGTGCCCCCACTCCGGCCGCGCGCGAGCAGCTCGTCCCTCCGCAAGCGCACACTGAGTGAGATCATGGACGACCGCGACCGCGAAAACGACGTCTCGCGCAAACGGCCCACCGGCAGGAGGACGGTCATCACGGCCGCAGAGCTGTTCCAAATGCCCGGATTCCGCCGCTCGACGAAGCTCACCCCCGCGGCCTCGACATCCACGGCGAATGTCGCGTCGGACCCGGGATGGGAACACATGCCACCGTCGGCACCTCCGATGCCCCCGGTGCCAGCGAGCTCACCCCCGCGACCGCGTCGCAAGGCTTTTGTGCTCCCTAACTGGGCGCACACGAACACGACCTTTCTGCCGCGCACTGGGGATGGCAAGTACGTTTCATCGGATTTGTCTACGACTGAGACGCAGACCCGCAAGAAATCTGGGCAGAAGCGCGCACGCGAGAAGGACAAGTCTGTGCCCAAGCCGCGTAAGCGCGTCGCGACGTACAAGGACCCGTCGGAGAACATCGCCGAGCGGTCCTTCCACGGGCCTGTCGCCCTCACTCCCCCGCCTGCAGGGCCGACGTCGGCCCATCCCACCGCTGGCCCGCCACGCCCTGTCATCGCTTCGTCTCCTTCGGTCTTCGGCGTTCCTTTCGCGCCTTCGTCGTCGCACAACGTTCTCGCCAGATCTCAAGCGGTTGAGCCGCCCAGCACACCGCCCCGACGATCAAGAGGCAGCAATCCAACGACTCCGGAAGACGACGGGCTGGGCTCCCTCTTCACGCCCGACCACCCCTCGCTCCGGATGAGTGCACGGACCCCGCGTCGCTTGTACAACACGACCCCCGCCTCCCCACTCTCCCCCTCGCGCCCACCCCGCACCTGCGTGCCATCCCGTCCCAGACATCCAAGCAGCTCCCGGAGCGCCGGGTCCGTCCCCGACGCGCCCCCGCTGAGCACGAGCGTTGGCACTCGGACGGACCCGCCGTCGGACGACGACGACGACGACGACATGGACGTGCCGATGGACTCGATCCCGATCGCTAGCAGCGACAACGAGTTCGACGGGGCGTCCCCGTCGCCGCACCGGCGCGCGACGAGCCTCGCGCGGTCGTCGCCGCTGCCGCCCTCGAGCCCGATCCTGACGCCGTCGGACGCGGACTGGGACTCGGCACAGGAGACGGACTACGAGCTCCCGCCCGGGGACGAGATCGAGGTGGAGTCCACAATGCGTCTGGACGGGCTGCCCGCACCGGGGCCGCCAAGGGCGAGCTCGAACTCGGACGACGAGTTCCTCCTCCTCTTCTCGCAGGGCTCGGACCTGTTCGCTGACGGTGCGCCGGCTGTGTCCGCCTCCACGGACGGACAGGAGCTGTTGGACCCGGTGGCGTACTCGGAGTTCCTCGCGGCGTTCACGCAGACGCTCCCCGCGGCGTCCCAGCCGGCGGGCGAGGGGGAGTGCGCGACGACCACACCGACCGCAGGCGGCGCGGACGAGGAGTGTTGTTCGACATGGCGATGGGGCCGTTCGGGAACATGCTCGACGCCGACTTCCAGTCGGCGATGTTCGCCAACCCGGAGCTGTACGACGCCGGGTCGGGCGTGGGGCTTGGGGACGCGGAGGCGGACCTGTCGGAGTTCTGGGAGATGCTGCGGCCGGTGGTGGGGAACAGCGTGGTGCCGCTGCGCGTGGGGAGGCAAGCGAGGCGGCGGGGACGGGGGAGGGAGAGCAGTACGCGATCGACCCGCTCAAGGTCGCGGAGGGCGTGCAGGCGCTGCTGTCGGGGTGCGCGCTGTGAGAGGCGAGATGGGGACGTGGTGTGTATGCTCATGCGGATGGGACGAATAGATGCTTGCGCGCCTTGACGAACGAAAAGAGTAAGAATACAGGAGGGAACGAGGACGGAAGCCCGGGACGGACGGCGGCGAGACTGCGTCTATGAACGCACACGCCAACGACAAGAATATCCCACCGCTCGCTAGCAACACGGGCACTGTGGTCTGGCGCACGGTGAGCGTCTGGGACGAGCGCGAGCACGGCGACGACGGACGCACCCGCAACACTCGTCGCAGCACCGGTCGCAGCAAAGGCCGTCGCAGCACGAGCGACCGTACGGCCGGAGCGTGCGGTTGTGGTAGAGCGGCGGCGTGTGGTAGACCATCGCGGGCTGGGGCATCGGCTGGGAGTACTGGCGGTAGACGGGCACCATCCGCATCTCGGGCGCTGGCGAGGGCGATGGTCAGATGGGAGTCGGTCGGGCGGAAAGCGGATACGGACAATGGTCGTAGTAGCTGCCGGCGTGGCTGCCCGGGCTGTACATGGGGGAGACGGAGATGACGGGGGAAACGGGGCGGGGGTAGTAGACGTTCATCGGGCGCCTGGGGCCGGCGTAGTACATGGCGGAGAGGGGATCGGCGACGGACGGAGGGGGCAGAGGAGAGGGAAGGGGAGGCGGGGGGAGAGGGAAGTTATGAGGCGTCGGGATTGATCGTCGGTGCCCAGTGTGGAGGACGAGCTGGGGACGAGAAGCAGGAAATGAAAAGCACGTTGCAGCGTGGTAAACGTCGAGGCCGTACCTCCGACGCCCCGCACCGAGAGCACACGGAACGGATGGATGTATACGTAGGATCGGTACACAGCATGCACAATTCGGATGTAAACCGAGATGAGCCTGGCGGACGTCGTGTGCATCGTATATCCGTGTCGAGGACGGGCTGAGGCGAACGGAGACCACTTGGGAGGCGTCGCCGCACTCGGTCAGAACCACAGCGAGAACGGGCGCACTTGTGTTCGCTCGTCGTGTTCGCGTCCCCGCGCGCGTTAGGTGATCCACTTGCCATCATGGCTGACCGTAACGTTGAGCATGTAGTCCTTGCAAGTACTTGAGCGTCGAGGTTCGCAGTGTCTGATGCGGACGACCGGCCGGGCTCGGGCTCGGGGAAGCATGGGTCGAGGACGAGAGGTGCGCCCGTCCCCACGAGCACCCCGCCGTCGTGCAGCAAGCTTGAGTGGAGCGATGTCGGTGGCCCAAGGATGCGCTCTTGACTGGATGCGAGCGTTGGTCGAACCGGCTGAAGCAGATGATCTCGCTCTGCCACCGCCGTCGCGGATGCGCGGAGGGCGGGCTGAGCGAGGCGGGATGTCGATGACGCGATGGCGGGAGTCAGAGCGAGGCGCGGCGAGGACCGGCGCCTGCGTTACTCAGCTCGCCCAACGTTTGTCATCTCCCTCCTCCGCTCAAAAGGACCACCGCTCGGTCCCTCCCACCACCCCCGCCCCCCAACGCCTCTGGTGAGTGCCTCCCGCCGTCCATCCACCTCCCCCTCTCCTTCTCTGCTCTTTTCACCCGTGGATTGCGGCTGGGCCGGGGTGGATGGCGCCCGCTCCTTGTGGATGACGCTCCGAGTGCTCATCCCGCCTTCAGATCCCTCAAGATGGGTCGCCGTCCCGCCCGCTGCTACCGCTACTGCAAGAACAAGCCCTACCCCAAGTCCCGCTACAACCGCGGTGTCCCCGACTCGAAGGTGCGTTCCACGACCTCACCTTGCCCCCTCCTCGCCCACGCCCCCTCCCCAGATCCGTATCTTCGATCTCGGCCGCAAGCGTGCCTCGGTCGACGAGTTCCCCTTCTGCTGCCATCTCGTCTCGGACGAGTACGAGCAGCTTTCTAGCGAAGCTCTCGAAGCCGCCCGTATCTGCGCCAACAAGTATGTCACCAAGACCTCTGGCAAGGACTCCTTCCACCTGAGGGTCCGCGTCCACCCCTTCCACGTCCTCCGCATCAACAAGATGCTTTCCTGCGCTGGTGCCGATCGGTACGTCCCTCTTTTTTCCTGCCCAGCGTCCCTTTCTTGACGCCCAGGTCCCCTCCAGTCTTCAGACCGGCATGCGTGGTGCGTGGGGCAAGCCCTACGGCACCGTCGCCCGCGTCGACATCGGCCAGATCATCCTCTCGGTCCGCACCAAGGACTCGAACCAGGCCGTCGTCCAGGAGGCCCTCCGCCGCGCCCGCTACAAGTTCCCCGGCCGCCAGAAGATCATCATCTCCCGCAAGTGGGGCTTCACCAACGTCAACCGCGAGGACTACCTCAAGCTCAAGGAGGACAAGCGGGTGCTCCAGTGCGTACCCTTATTGTCGTCTCCCTCCACACCCTCATATCGTCGGACAGGGACGGTGCCTACGTGCAGTACATTCGCCCCCGGGGCAACCTCGAAGCCAACCTCCGCGCCCAGCTCCGTGCATGAGTTGTATGATGTATGTTACCCCGTCGTTGATCAGCATAATCCGATCGTGTTGGTCCTGTATCTCGTCCGGGAGTGTGTCTGCTAGTGTGGAGTGATTCTTGCCTCATATTCACTACATCATCCGTATTCTGTGGATGATGGTTAGGGGAAACGGGGCATATATTGATTCTCGTCAAGATCTTTATACTTCGACCTGGTCTGTTGGTGTCCAGATTCGGCTGTTCTATCGACGTGTACATCTCTGTCCTCGCTCTCTTTGTATCGGTAGTAGAGCGCAATCGATATACTTTTGTACATCTACTTGGTCTGCGCGTGCTGTCGTCGTGCCCGAGCTGAGCGTGGAATGAAAGTAGAGAGGTGTTCAGCCAAGGCGGGCCTTCTTGCGGGGGTGCGTCCCGCCGCTGAGACTGGCGAAGCTGGCGGCGCTGGCGGCCTTGGCGGAGTGCTGTGAGTGGGAGTGGGAGAGGGAGAGCTGCTGGGAGAGGTGGGCCTGGGTGGGCTGCATCTGGGACACCTGGGCGGTGGGCAGCTGGGAGCCGGGGGCGGGGACGGGGACCATCGAGGGCGCGTCGTCGTGGCTGATGCGCCGGTGGGGCGGGATCTGGTGCGCGGGCAGGGACTCGAACGCGCTGGAGGGGAGGGGGAGCGGTGAGTGGGACGGCGGGGACGAGACGGGGAGGACGGACTTGGGGGTGGGACGGGGCTCGTCGAGGAACCACCTGTGCTGGAGGGCGTCGGCCGCGGTGAGCCGTTTGTCGGGGTCGTAGGCGAAGAGGTGGGCGAGGAGGTCCGCGCCATGGGAGCGGATCCGCGACTGGCACCACTCCGTGAGGCGGTTGTTGTAGCTGGCGCTGCGGGGTGAGCGACGGAGTGGGAGGGAGGACGGTGCTCACTGGTCGAGACGGCGCATGTTGTGGTACTCGGGCAGGTCCTTCACCTTCGGCCAGTCGCGCTCTGCGGGGGGTGAGCGCGGAGGGGGAGAGGAGGAGGAGGGCTGGTACCGGAGGGGGTGCCCAGGATCTCAAAGATCTTGAGGAGCTGGTCCTTCTGGAACGGGACGTTCTTCTTCGAGTCCAGCTTGGCCTCCTCCCCCTTGAAGATCGGGCGGAGGCTGGCGAGCTCGGCGAGGACGCAGGCGACGGCCCAGATGTCGACGGACTTGTTGTAGTGCTTCGCGCCGAGGAGGAGCTCGGGGGCGCGGTACCAGATCGTGACCACCACCTTGTCGCCCGCGAACAGCGGCTGGAGGGGCTGGTGGGTGAGACGGGCGAGGCCGAGGTCGCCAATCTTGACGACGCCAGAGCGGGTGATGAGGATGTTGGCCGGCTTGAGGTCGCGGTGGATGATGTGCGCCTCGTGCAGGTAGAGGAGCCCGTTGAGGAGCTGGTAGGTGAGCGAGCGCAGGACGGGCGAGGTGATGGACGAGCGCAGGGTCTGGGTGTGGTGGTGGATGAGTTGCTGCGGGGCGGGTGAGCGGGAGAGGAGGGGGCGGGGGCGGGGGCGTACGAGGAAGTCGTGCTCCGCGTACTCGAACACCATGTAGATCGACTTGTCCTCGAGGATGACCTCCTTGAGGGCGACCACATTCTCGTGCGAGATCTCGCGGTTGAGCTGGACGCGGTGAGCGGCGGGCGGCGGGCGGAGGCGGGCACGTACCGCAATCTCGCGCACCGCGCTCTGGCTGATGCCGGTGTAGGTCACCACGTCGCCCTCCTTGTCCGGCTTGAACTTCTTGATGCGTGGACGCGGCCGTCGGCGGCCTTGCTCTGCGCCTTGTAGACCCGGCCGTACGTGCCCGAGGAGATGAAGCCGAGGATGAGGTACTTGTCCGTCACCCGCCGCCGCTCCCCGTCCCGCTTCGCGCGGTAGACCCGCATCGGGTCCGTCACCAGCACGTTCCGCTCGTCGACCATCGCGCGCGGGGCAGAGGCTGCACGCAGGCAGAGGCAGCACGCGCCCCCGCCCCCACCAGGCCCAGCGCACGCACCCGCCTCGGGCGCTCCACGTCTCTCCTCCGCCCACCGTCCACGCCGCGCACGATGACGGCCGCCTCGCAGGACAGCTTCATGTTCACCGTCGGCAAGCTCGGTCAGTCCCCGCCCCGCCCCGCCCCGCCCCCGCCCCCGCTGACGCCGTCCGCCCCAGATGCCGGGATGGCGGTACGTGCCCTCCTCTCCCTACCCGCCCTCCTCACCCCCGCCCCAGATCCTGCTCGGTGAGCGCGCCCACCTCATCGAATTCCCGTCCCTGCTCCTCCCCCCGGGCGTCACCACCGGCTCCATCGTCAACATCGCCGTCCAGCGCAATACGACCGAGGAGAAGAAGCGCGAGAACGACTTCTGGGACCTCCAGCACCACATCCTCGACGCCTTTGGCACCCACACCCCCCAACACCCCAAGCTCGAGGTGCGTCTCCCCGCTGCCCCTCTCCCCCTCCCCCTCCCTCAGCCCCCTCCAGCTCCGGAATGTCACCCAAACCTCCGTCACCCTCGAGTGGCCCCGTCTCCAGCTCGCGACCGCCAAGCTCCGCTCCCTCGACCTCTACCGTGACCGCCAGCGCGTCGCCGCCATCCCGTCCCCGACGACCAACACCTCCACGAAGGTGTCCGGCCTCCAGCTCGACACCGAGTACACCTTCCAGCTCGTCCTCCGCACCACTGCCGGCCTCTGCCCCTCCAACCAGCTCACCGTCCGCACCCACACCATGACTGACACCTCCGGCATTTCCGTCTGCTTCGGCACCGTCGAGGACGAGCTCATGCTCGAGAACGCCAAAGTCGCCCTCCGCGAGATGGGGCCAAATGGAGCGACAAGATCCAGATCGACACCACCCACTTCGTCTGCACCACCCCCGCCGCGACCCCCACCGGCGCGAACGTGACCAACAGCATCGCGACCGGCCCTGGCGTCGAATACCAGAAGGCGCTCCAGCTCAGCATCCCTGTCGTCCAACCTCAGTGGATTCTCGCCTGTCACGCCGACAAGAAGTGAGTGCCTTTCCTCCCTTCCCTCCCGCTCACATCGTTCAACCACCCGCAGGATGATGCCCATCCGCCCCTTCTACCTCGGCGAGCACCCATCCTCTCCTTCCCACTTCCGTCCCCAGTCCATGTCCCAGGCCACCCTTCCTTCTCCCTCTCAACGGAGCAGCACCTCTTCCCCGACCCAACAGAAGGCCGCGAATCGCCAGTCCATGCCTCCCCAGCGCGTCACCACCGCCACGCCTCCCGCCACTTGCCCATCAAGCCTGTCGAACGCGCCGCCCCCGGTATCCCGAGGAACCAGAGACGGGCGAGGACGAGGACGAGGACCAACCGGGCCGGACGCGCAAAGGTACGATGAGCAAGAACTTCAAGTTCCCTCCCGCAAGCCCTTCTCAACCACCGCCGCCGGTGCCTTCCATTCCAGACATCCCTCCCACCATCTCCGTCACCGACGTCGACGACGCGCCACAAGCCCCGTCGGCCGACGCTCCGCAGACGCCCCCAAAAGTCGAGAGCGGCCACGCTCCGCAGGACTTGGACAGCGACCTGACTCCGGTCGCCGTCGTGACGCCGTCGAGCGTCCAAGTCCCTCCTCCCCCTCCGGTCGACAAAGAGCGTCCGCTCGCCAATGGCAACGACCTCGACGACGACGTCGGAGAGACGGAAGAGATTTCCCTCAACTGACGCGCGTTTCCTGTCTCGGAGCCTGTTAACTTGTCGACTGTCCCTTGGGTTGCAGGTGCCGAATATGCAATTCGATTTTCTCCCCGATGTGCTGCTACATGACCGCTCAACATAAAACAACTCCATCATTCGGGCCCGTGTCGGACGCCTTTTCGGGCTCGTTCTCCACGCTTGTGCGCTCGGCGGCGAACTCTCTCGCCAGCTGCTCCCACGCCAGCGATCTGTCTACGTTCTTGAGCGGGAAGATGCGACACAGCGCGAGGTACACCGAGCCCGCACCCGCCGCACTGATGTACCACCCGAGCTCGTCGCACCGGGCTGCCCCGAGGGGCACGGGGACGCCGAATGTGCCGACGAAGCCCACGAAAGGGATCATCACCCCGCACGCGTACGCCGCGGTCGCGTTGAGGTTGAGCCCGTGCACGTACATGTACCGCGCCCCAGGGGTGGACGAGTACGCGTCGGCGATGTGGACGTTGCCCCTCCGGACGATCCAGTAGTCCGTGATCATGATCGCCGCCGTGGGGCCCATGAAGATCCCGTAGCCGTTGAGGAAGGCGAGGAAGCCCTGGGCCGACGCGAGGATCTTCCAGGGTACGAGCGCGAGGGAGACGAGGCAGCAGAACCACATCCCCCGGGTGAGGTTGACGTAGGACGGGAAGAGAGCGGTGGCATCGCTGGCGAACGGAGCAGGTCCACCAGAATCGCCCGAAGTTGAAGAGCGCGGACGAGAAGGCCAAGAGGAAGACGCCGAACCGCGCGGGGCCGGTCCAGGAGTGGTCCAGGATGGCGTCGTAAACGTCTCACTGGTTCCAGAGGGTGACACCCCGCGCGCGTTGCAAGCACGAGGTGCCGAAGATGCCGACCATGCCTCCCTGCGAATTGACGTTGAGTAGAATGCCCGAGACACGTTCAGGACACTGACCAACGCGGCGGGGAAGGGGACGAAGAGAATGTGCGTCCACATCGTTCCCGAGGGATCTGTCGCGTAGCGCGCAAAGTCGGGCATGTTGGCGATGAACGTGGACTGTTGAAGAGGAGTGGTTAGAACCAGAGCAGCGCCACCACGTGGGGTACACACCCATTTTCCCATCGCGGAGGTGATGGAGCCCACAATAAGCCAGGCGAGCGCAGGACCGGTGGGCCGCGTGTCCTGATCGATCAACCTCTCGTCCGAAGCGAGACGAGCGCGGCTCTGGACGAGACAGTAGACGAGAAGGCCAAACACAGATGGAGGGAGAGTGATCGCTTTGAGAGTGTAGAGCCAACGAAGGCGGTTGGGGCGGAAAGAACAGAAGGGAAACTCGATGAGCCAGAAGAGCAAGAACCCGATGAATCGCTGGAGGGTGGTGCCGACAGAGGGAGGAAACCGGGGGCCGATGGTCTCCCATCGGTGCCCGAAGAGGCAGCGGAGCATGGTGGACACATAGGCGCCTCCTTGAAAGTCTGGAAAATCGGCGTGAAAGGTAGGCACGGACTTTCGAGGGAGAGTACTCACTGAGCACGGATACCCAGAGCATAGCGGCCGCTCCGCGAGCAATGACGGGCCAGTAGTGACCGTACATACCGAAGGAAGTTCAGAGAAGGAGAGGATAGCCGACGTGATAGTTCGCAGCGGCCCGGGAGTTGAAGGCCATGGCGAGACCGGAGACGGAGGCTGCGATCCATACGACGATAGTTGCCTGCCACCACGAGAGGCCTGCACCGACGATGCTGGATCCTAGCGTCCTTCGGATGCCAGAGGTGAGAATGGGCAGGAGCGAGAGGAGAGCAGGGGACATACCAGTTGCCGAAGCCCATGCCAAACCAGAAGAGGCAGAAGTTATGGGCCCGCCAATTGACCGTCGGAGGCGGGGACGGCGCGAGGTCTTCGTTCGTCCAGGAGTGCGCGCGGCGGGCGTTGCCGTGGGTGCGGACGTAGGCGCAAAACGCGTCGCGAGAGCGCAGGGCGCGGCTAAGTCGGTGCGCCCACTCGCGGACGGGCTTGAGGGAAGGCATGTTTGAGCGGGAGAGGGCGAAGGGGGACGCACGGGCGAAATATAGGACAGACGATTGGTGCCGCGGAGAAGAGCGATAAGTCTGCGCACGGGGTTGGCGGTGCGGGCCGGGGGCGAGCGTCGGGAGGCGGGTGAAGAGCAGGTTCTGCGAGAGCACGAAACGCCGCCAAGCCGTCGCCCCGCTGCTGGAATGAATGGACGACGCCCACCTCGCTCCGGCCCACAGGTTCACCCGCGCAAGGCGAGTGTCGGGCGGGAGTCGAGCTGCAGAAAGAGCGGCGGCGGGGACAGGATTGAGCAGCGACAATGAGTTCTCGCCAGACACGCTCCTCTCGTGCCGCCTCGCAAGCTGACTCCCAAGTTCACCTGCGACATCCCAGTGGACACGGAGTCCAAGAAGGCGTTCAAGGCATCCAAGAAGGTGCCCCGCCGCCCGCGCCCAGACCAGGGCTCCAAGCGCCGCAAGCCTGGCAGCGCACGCAAGCCTTGCAACGCACGCCACGGCCCCGCGCATGCCGCGGCGTACGAAGCAGGACGCCCGCCAGCCGCTCATCTACCTGGAAACAGACGAGGAGGAAGAGGGGTACGCCCACTTCGCTGATGATCTAGTCGAGGCATTCGACGAGATCAAGTGACGGAGACCGTCAGCCAGGGGAGTTCTGAGTTCGCTGTCCCTCGACTTACTTTAGTCGCACGTTGACTTCCATCCTAATGCACAAGTTTATCAGTGCGTGAGTCCTTCAGTTGACACTCACCATCCGTCACGCCCATCGCTCAGCCTTCGTTTCGCGCGAGGAGTGATTAGAGTTCATGTTAAACTAGCTGGTATCGACCACGATTCGGTTGCGGGTGCATACAACGATAGCGCGAGCATTCAAAGCAAACCTAAGAAGAGCAGCGCACTGCAAACAGTCCCTCCTCCGCTATCTCGACACTCAGACCACCGCGTCCACGACATACAGCACCTGCTGCGGCCGCACGAACAGCCCCCGCGACTCGGACGTCGACATGTCCGACACCGCGGGCGACACGCTCCTCAGCCTCTTCGACCGCTCGATGCTCAGCTGGTCGCCCTCGCGCTTGCCCAGGCTGCTCTTGCTCGAACTCCCCGCCCACTCGTTCCTCCGCCGCCGCCCAATCGTGTCCCCGTAGTCGTCCCACTCCGACGACGAGCCGATGTCGAAGTACCGGACGCCGCCCCAGGTGCCGTCGTGCCACTGTCGGCCGTCGAGCTTGTCCCCCGGCCACGCGTCGTTCATTGGTACCTCCACCCCGACCCACGGCCCGACCTCGCCCTCGACCTCACCGATGTACCGCGCAAGCGCGCGGAAGCGGGTCCGCTTCGATGAGATGATGCACGGGATGCCGATCTCGAGCGTGTCGCCCCGCGGCACCTTTGCTGCCGCGCCCTCGCGGATTGTGTCCGTGGAGCCCTTGCGTTTCAGCGAGTCCCGCACGGTCGAGACGCTGCTCGTAGAGACCACGCTCTCCTGCTTCTCGTGCGAGATGGCCGGGCGGGCGGACTTGCCCTTAGCAGTCCCGCCAGCTTCGCCGGTCGCCGACTCGGGGCCCTTTCCGTTCGCTTTCGTTTCCCCAGCGGGCTTCGGCAAGGGAGGGGTGGGTGTTGTGGACTTCGCAGCCGACTTGCGCGTCGCGTTCGTAGTCGTGGACTTGACTGATGAGACCGACGTCGACGATGCAGTTCGCTTCGCGACCGGTGTCGACCGTACTGAATCCACGGGCTTGTCCTTGAGAGAGGGTGCGGTCCGCGATGCAACCGACGGGGGACGCTTGGGGCTGCGAGAAGCAGAAGGGCCAGGAGCCCGCGAGCTGGCCGTCGACAGAGTGGACGCCGCGGAGGTCTTCCTTACGCGTCCTACGCTACTCGGAGTGAGCTCGGACGGCGCAGTCTCAAACGCAGTAGTATTTTCGCTTGTGGTCGACACGGTGGAAGTGGCACGCGAGGGAGCGCGGGAAGGGGTTCGGGATGGCGCGCGAGTCGAGCCCGATGGAGTGCGGAGGCCAGAGGGACCGGCGGCAGGACCTTTCCGGATCGTAGAGGTCGTGGAACGAGTGGATTTGACGGAGGCGGCCACAGATTTCGGGCGCGGATACCTCTCGGGTGTCGTCGATGAAGCTACAGACGCCGTACTCTTCCGGATACTGGCAGTGGACATACTGTCCTTGGTAGCGTCCCCGGGCTAGGAGAGAGAGGTGATCGTGCCCTATTGGTGTCGGTGATACTTGAGCGCGAAAGCGCAGGGGTAAGCTTTGAGTCCGGGCGAAGGCTGGTGGGTGAAGGCGGCACGC